>NW_015386698.1:207849-284401 GCF_001527695.2 Protobothrops mucrosquamatus
TAGATCATGCCAGACAAATCTTATTGCATTCTTTGACCAAGTGACAAAATTAGTGGATGAGAGGAATGCTGTGGACATAATTTACTTGGACTTCAGTAAGGCATTTGATAAAGTAGATCACAACCTACTACTTGACAAGATAGAAAAATGTGGGGTAGACAGCATCACCACCAGATGGATCCGTAGCTGGCTGACCAGCTGTACTCAGCATGTGGTCCTCAATGGAACCGCATCTACATGGAGGGAAGTGTGTAGTGGGGTGCCCCAGAGCTCTGTTCTGGGCCCAGTGCTCTTCAACATCTTCATCAACGATTTGGACGAGGGGATAGATGGGGAACTCATCAAATTTGCAGACAACATCAAGCTGGCAGGAATAGCCAACACTCCAGAAGACAGGCTTAAGATACAGAAGGATCTGGACAGACTTGAACACTGGGCACCATCTAACAAAATGAAATTCAATGGTGAAAAAAGCAAGGTTCTACATTTAGGCAAGAAAAACCAAATGCACAGGTATAGTATAGGGGGTACCTTGCTCAATAGTAGTAACTGTGAGAGGGAATTCGGAGTCCTAGTGAACAATCACCTAAATATGAGCCAGCAGTGTGCTGTAGCTGCCAAAAAGGCCAACACAGTGTTAGGCTGCATTAACAGAGGGATAGAATCAAGATCATGTGAAGTGTTAATACCACTTTACAATGCCTTGGTAAGGCCACACTTGGAATACTGCATCCAGTTTTGGTCACCACGATGTAAAAAAGATGTTGAGACTCTAGAAAGAGTACAGAGAAGAGCAATAAAGATGATTAGGGGACTGGAGGCTAAAGCACATAAGGAACGGCTGCTGGAATTGGGTATGTCTAGTTTAATGAAGAGAAGGACGAGGGGGGACATGATAGCAGTGTTCCAATATCTCAGGGGCTGCCACAAAGAAGAGGAAGTCAAGCTATTTTCCAAGGCGCCTGAAGGCAGGACAAGAAGCAACGGGTGTAAACTAATCAAGGAGAGAAGCAACCTAGAACTAAGGAGAAACTTCCTGACAGTTAGAACAATTAACCAGTGGAACAACCTGCCTCCAGAAGTGGTGAATGCTCCAACACTGGAAGTTTTTAAGAAGAGACTGGACAGCCATTTGTCCGAAATGGTTTCCTGCCTGAGCAGGGGTTGGACTAGATGACCTCCAAAGTCCCTTCCAACTTTACTACTACTACTATTACTATTACTATTACTACTATTACTACTACTACTATTACTACTACTACTATTACTATTATTATTATTATTATTATTATTATTATTATTATTATTATTATTATTATTATTATTATTATTATTATTATTATTATTATTATTATTATTATTATTATATTAAGATATGAGCAAACTGAACAGCTTGATTCGCCACTACTCTGCAAAACGTATCTAATCCTAACCAAGCTTCATTTATGCAGTATATGCATCTGTGAGGTTCTAAATTGATCTGGTTAAGTTGATATATTTAATATTTATTATTTATGTATTAAATGTCTATGTTGCCCATCATACTGATACAGCGACCCTGTGTGGCATATAATGTAATAAAAAGTGCTAAAAACAATTAAAATATGAAAAATTGAATAGAAAAGTTAAAAATTAAAAACCAAGGCGATGGGCAGTCTGGGGATTAGAATCTTGTCTACCGTGTCAGCCACCCTCAATGTAGCAGACTCCTATCGGGGCCCCCAGCCGAGCGGGCTCTTCCGAAAGACTGGAAGAGTGGGGGCAGATCTCACCGCCCACAGGGTGGGGACCACAACCTCAAAAATCTAGTACAAGATCATAAATGTTCCTATCCACAGAAATCTTTAGTAAAAGGTGAAAGATTTATACAGTCTGGAGAGAAATCAGAGTAATATGCTTCCTCATGGCAATTTTCAATAATGGCATCAATGAATTTTTTTCGCAGTCATATTCCCCTCTCCTTTGAGTTTCCTTTGAGTCTAACCCTTATGTAATGCTTGGGAAGAAACACTTTTGAACAACTCACTCCTACTGGTGCATGTTGACTTTCCTCAGTTATCAACAGGAAGACTCAAATTCAGGAAGCCCCCAATGGCACTTGCAAAACATCTGTCCAACAACTTTAACATCAATTCCCAAGGGAAAGCCAAATGGGTCGCTGAATGTCCAGTTATAGGAAGACATATAAATTGACCCCACAAAAAAGTTGCCAGGCTTTGAACTACCACATCAGAAATGGACAATCCTGAATAGGATTCACATCTCCCATGGTGTCTGCTGGGACTCTCTGTATAAATGGGGCATAGTATCCTCTCCTCCGTGTGACTGTGGGGTCCCACGTCAAACAGTAGGTCACATTGTACCTTCTGTAAGCTGAGGGCATATACAGTCCCAGGATCTTATTTTTTTTAATAAAATCAATGCTGAGCTTCAATAGTTAGATTGCCTAGACATTGATATTTGAACATCTTTTTAATATTTATATTTTTTTGTTCTATTAATCTAGTTGAAATGTTAATTTATATTCCTAATTGTCTACGGATATTCTCAGTAATCCAGGTCATGTTTGTCCCAAAGGTGCTTTTTCAGGAGGCAGACATTTTGCTTCTTATCTGAGGACATAGATAAACCTCCAAATGGCCTCAACGACTCTTTCAAAGAATGTAAATGACCAGCTGTCTGCAAGGAATAAAAATCCTTCCATTCCCCACCATCCAGTCAGAGCTGGAGAATCTTCTTGGATGAGAGGTGAAACATCTTCAAAGAAAAACAAGAGAGTCCAGGTGCCTCCTGAAAAAACACCTTTGGGACGATTATATTGCTAGTCCGTGTATAATATGCCATATGCTAAATAAATAAATAAATCCTACCCTCTATTGTGGGTTAGACTTTAGTTGGGTTTACTGTGAGGAAAATAATCATTAAAGCAACACCAAAGCATTTTGGAGATAGAAATAACAGTTTACTTTATCGGAAATAACTTACAGTGAGCCACTGGGCTTCCTGCCAGCAGACTGCAGGAAAGAGCCCCAAGCAAATCCACTCCTGCCATTATGTATGTTGGCAATAACATTGAAATAGATAGATAACAGAAAGATAAAGAGATTATGTAACCACCCACTGCCACTTCCCCTGGAATGCTTTGATAAGCTATTCGATTGACATTGTAAATTTTCACATTTGTAAGTATCCTAATGGATAAATATTGGAGTTCTTCTGACTGTCTGTTGACTGTCCCTCACTCCAGGGTCCAAGGATTGGGAGCTAGGTTAAACACTTATACTATTTCTGCCAAAAAGCTATGATATATTTTTCATATTATAAAGTGGAATGCTCTTTTCACTACAAGTTGAACAGTCATATCCAATCTAGTTCTCTTTCAGTGGCTCACATTTGTGATAATTACTAGACATCAGTGTGAATATGTCAAGAGCATGTCTTGTCAGGTTAACCTTATCTTATTTTTTTAATCTAGCAATTTTCTTAATGAATTTTCAGACCGCTATAGACATATCTTAATTTCAACAAAGCACTTGACAGAGTACCCCATGATAGTCTGATTAGCAAACTTGTTAAATATATCATGGATGGTATGTGAATAGGTTCACATTTGAAAGTTAAAAACTGTATCAAAGCAAATCATCAATAATTTCTTATCAAAGTGGAATAAGTTATCAACTGAGATACCCAATGGTTCAGAACAATACTTCCCAGTGTTCCTATTTCTGTTTCGGGTGAGATAAAAGAAATGCTTATCAAATATGCAAATGACACAAATGTGGATGAGATAGCAAATACTCCAGCAGACCAAAAGGAAATTGAAAACAATCATGATAGGTCAGAAAAATGGACTGAAAGTAACACAATGTAAATGAACAAAGATAAATGCAAAGTTCTTCATGAAGGAAAAAATTTAATATAGCAATATAGAATGTAGAAACATAGCTTGGTACTAGTAGTTGTGAAAACATTCTTGGAACAATAGTTGATTGCAAGCAGTGATTGCAAATTAGTCTAAAGAGATGGACATGTTTGGAGTTCAAATTTGTTTGCTGAATGCAGCAAGAAGAATATAAATTGGAAATAAATTATGCGGGAGAATAAATGAAAGGTTCGTCATTCAGAAGAGTGTTAAGCAAAGATGAGTGTTGTCCTAGTTTGTATGCTCAGTTACCAAGGTCCAGAAAACAGTGGAACCTAGGTGGATTGTTATTGTTCTGGAGGTCTTAGCCTTAGTTGCCATATTTTTTGTTTTCCTTATGTGTGTGGTTTGTTTGGTATTATGATTTATATTATTGTTTGCAAAGTTTGGTCTGCATCCAGAGTCACCATGGCAAGAATGCTGAATAAAATAACAACAATAATACACAACAATAATCAGGTTGTGTAGAGCAAGCAAGTGCAGGCTCTAAGTACTGCAAGAAACTTCGAGGGTCTTAGGAGCAAAAGGTATGGAAGGAGAAGAGTGACATTTTGGGGCAAATGTCATGGGGAGGCCAGGTTGGATGGAAAAGGAAAAATGCAAAGAAATTACAAGGTTTGTCATAATTTCTTTTTTTTTTTGAGAATATCATGCTTTGATGAATAAGAGGTTAATCCAGCCTTTCAAACTTTTTTGGGTAAACTTTTTTTTAATGAGAACTACTTAATTTTTCCAACCATGTACATGTAACTTGCCCAGAACTTGGTATGGTTTCACTGTAGATCACCCAACCACTTCTACCCCAACAATGATACATGCCAGAATTCTGATAGCTCCATTATCTCTTACTGACCTGAGCATCTAATTGATAGATAAGGAGCATTCCTCTCTATTTCTTTACATTTTTATACTCCATACTTCCTTTCCCTCAAAATTAATTACAGGAAGGCTCTGAGATTAAAAAATGCAGCAACTGAAGATAGATGGCACCAAAAACCCTCTTTGTTTTCAAGTATCTTTCCACTAGTTATGATAAACCAATTAATGTCCACAGGATTGTCTTCCTTTTATTCTGGAGCAAAGCAACCACCATAAAAACAGTTTCCAAAAGCCAAGATATTTAAACAAAATAATTATTGATTTATGCAGTTGAAAGGAACCTTTTAAGCCTTCATGTCTAATCCCCTGTTCAGTAACTCCCTAATACAGCTGACAAAGTGAGAAAGAGCCTGTGGCTTAGAGGTTAACACAGCTGCCTAACATATAAGCAGCCCAGGTTCGAATCTCAGAAGGGTATGTTTGGCTGAAGAGAGCTAAGAAGCTCGAAATAGCTATTCCATCCTCCCTTATTCTTTGTTAGCAATCCCCAAAAATGTATGTATGTATGTATGTATGTATGTATGTATGTATGTATATATATGCGAAATATATATATATATATTGTCTACACTTAAATATGTCCAGTGAGGGGAACCCACTATCTATCTGGTAATTGGACCCTGAATGGGGTAGCACCCATCTCTTCTCAGTGTTAAGAAGAGATCCAATAATTGTACTCTACCGCTATGATCCTTCAAGTCAGTTTTGGGTCTTGGTGACTATATGGACAACTCTGTTCAGGTTATACTTTTGACATCTTCTCAGGAGCCTGAGAAAGAGAGATTAGCCCAAGCCAACCCAAAGTCATGCCTGATTTAGATTTCCCTGCTCCTCATCCAGCATCTTTAACCTCTACATCAAACTGGCTCTCATCAATGTATAATTGTATAATGTATAATTCTTCATTATGGATTCACTAAAGGGGGTCCAACATGGCGCAGTGGTTAGAATGCAGTATTGCAGGCTGACTCTGTTCACAGCCAAGGAGTTCAATCCTGACTGGCTCAAAGTTGACTCAGCCTTCCATCCTTCCGAGGTTGATAAAATGAGGACCCAGATTGTTGGGCAATATGCTCACTCTGTAACCGCTAAGAGAGGGGCTGTAAAGCACTATGAAGCGGTATATAAGTCTAAGTGCTATTGCTATTGTTATGTCAGCTCCACAGACCAGCCCAGAGAACCTGATTCCTTCTGTAACACAGGCAGTTGTCTCTGCCCACTTCCTGCCCACCAACATTGCAGCAGATAACATTTTCATCTCCAGTTTCTTTTTTGCTCTTCCTGTGTCTATTTCTTCCCTTTATCTCTAACCTCTTTTTAAGCAGGTCAACCTTGCTCAAGTAACTTAGCCCCATTGCCTCTGATAATGTGGGAATTAATATCTATGCTTTGACTCCAATTTATGGATTTGAATTTAGGCATTTGAAGGGCTGTTTTCTCTCCATGCTTCAAATTTTACATTCAGTTCCTGTCCTCTCATTCTTTTCTAGAGTTTTAAGTAAGTAGCTGCCAGTCTCATCCAAGGTTTAATGTATGCATTTGTGTCTTTGATTAGTCTAATGAAATTATTCTAATTCATCTAATTATTCTAATCTCTGAGTCTTTTCTCATTACTAATTCTTCACATTTGAGAGCCCACGCATAGTTCCATTTTTCTCACTTAAGCAATCCAATTCTTCTCACTACCTGCCATGACTGTGGGTGAAAGAATTTACTGATAGCCCTGTTCTTCTATACAATCAGTCTATATAAGCATCACGTGTGAATAAGGGTGGATGATAACTTGACTGTAGTTTTAGAAATGTAAACCTTATAGAATCATACAATTTGAAGGAACTGAGAAAGTGCCTGAATCTGCTCTTCAGCTTTCCTGTAATACAGAAAGCAACATCCTGCAGGGATGCAGATTCAAAAATTATAAAGGAGGGGAAAGTAATTTGGCACCCCAGATTTTATTGTGAATTTGGGAAAAAAAGCCCCTTGGAGCTTAGCTCCCCTTTCCTGAGCAGTTATTCTGAAGCATGCAGCTTCCATCCTCCTTTTCCTCTTCCTCCTCTTCCTCCTCATCTTCCTCTTCCTCTTCCTGTTCTTCTTCCTCCTCCTCTCCATCTATATTTCCTCCTAGTTCCTGTGCCT
This sequence comes from Protobothrops mucrosquamatus, assembly GCF_001527695.2. Classification (NCBI taxonomy): domain Eukaryota; kingdom Metazoa; phylum Chordata; class Lepidosauria; order Squamata; family Viperidae; genus Protobothrops; species Protobothrops mucrosquamatus. The sequence goes on from NW_015386698.1 coordinate 214,787, forward strand.
TTACATCCTCCGTTTTTTCCAATTCATCTTTGCTTGGTTTCAGATCCACTTTATTCTCATGGTTATGGGATGTTAACAGCACCCCTTCTCCACACAACTGCCGGAACACAGGCAATCGATCCCGAGAAAAAAGAGGCCGCCCCCAGCCAGCACTTGGCTTCTCTTGACACTTGGAGAGAGTGATGAAAATGGGAAGACGCTCAAGGTCCGGTGGCCAAAAAGAACTGGCCAGGCTTTGGTCCGGAATGACAAGTGGATAGTAATAACCCTTACTAGACTCCACATAGCCAAGTTGAGACTCGAAGCCAGATGAGGCCTGAGACAATGGGACAATGTTCTGGCTTCCATCCAAAAAGACATACTTGATGATTCGGGTAGTATGGAAGAGTGTGTACTCAGACTGGTAGCCAGGTGAGCAGTAGAAGACTTCCTGCCGTTGTCTATGTGGGATGGACATCGGCATTGCTGCTGTTTTCCCCTGCAATGAGATGGCAGTTCAGAAACAGAAAGTGGTGGTCCTAAAAGTTACTCTGGCTTGCCAAAACATGATCAAGAAGCTGCTGGAGCAAATCAGAAGTGTGGAGAACTGAAAGATACTTCCCTCCTCTTAGCCCTTTCCTTTTATTTTACATGATATATTCATGAAACAAACACTTGTTTATGGCTGGGTTCCCCAACCTTTTCAGCTTTGCGGACTGGTGGGGGTGGAGAGGGGATGGTTCCACATGAGCAGTGGGCAGGCGCGTGCACAGCTCTATTTTTGGGAGTGGCAGGCACACATGCACGCCACTAGCACAAATGGAGCATGCATACATGCACCAGCCTGCTGTTCGTGAAAATGGGGATGCACACGCTTGCACATTCAGCCGCCACTTCTGTGGCCCAGTTCTGAATGGCTCAAGGCTGGGAGGTGGGCCATGACCTGGGGATTGGGGACCCCTGGTTTATGGAATTGTGTGTTCCCTGATTGGTTGGCAGCAGCCAATGGCATTATCTAAGGGTATAACTAAGAAATTGGGAAAAAATGGGAGGAAAACATGGGTCTGAAGTAGGAAGATCAACTTACGCGAGTTACACAGGTGAGCTTGCAAAGTGGGTTGAAAAATCAAGATGGTGGCTGCCATTGTGATAGAAGCTGCCATGTTGATTCTTTTTTAATTCCCCTGTGCCCTCCCCCCATGTTTATCTCAATAACTGAGCAGAAGATTTCAGGTTTCACTTGCTGAGTTTGGGAAGAAGTGCAAAGATGCTAAACCTTGTCCTCTTTTGATGCTTTGGGGATTGGAGGATGGATTTGCCTAGTTACCATGCAGTAGATGTAGATGACATGTCAGGCAAGATTTGGAGGGAGAGAAGAGGGAGGGGGCAGGGTTCAAATTCCCACTTAGAAATAAAGCTCAACGGTTGACCTTAGGCCCGGACCATCTCACAAGTTGTTACAATGTGCGTGGAGTGAAAAATGATCTGCAGCCTGATTTCTTGGGGACAAGATGACACAGAAATGGCATAAATAATTAAAATTCTCTAACTTAAAAAAAAAAAAAGATGCAAAGGCTGTGTGCATTTTTTTTTTTTTTTTAGTCTGCAAAATTAGGTACAGACTACATTTCCTCTTGCAGGAGCACAAAATTGCTCAGATTCAGGAGGGATTAGCCAGATAAAAGCTTTGATTATTCTAAATGCAGAGTTACAGAAGCTGTTGAATTAAGGTGTCCTTGTTGCTGTTGTTAAAAAGCAAGTCTGCTACAAGGGAGAAATGATAAGATTGCTGTTTAAAAATTGAACTACTAAAGAATTATTCAACATGTTCTGGGGAACATTCTTTTTAGATATTTATTTTGATACCAACATTTATGCACAATTGGTTTTTAGAATACAAAAGTGGTAACATCCTTCTTTCATTTTTTCCCCCTCATATATTATATTGAAGGCTAATGTTTCACTCCAAAATCAATAGTCCAGAGCTACTGACATTTTCTTTTCCTTTCCTTCATGAATTTGTGCTGTCTCCCTCTATTTCTGGCCTATAAATTCTATAAATTAGTTCTATAAATTAATTATTTGTAGTTCTATAAATTAATTATCTATGGTATACCCTTAGCTTTTTTCTCCCATTACAGTATAAACCTCAGTAGTTTACATTCTGTAATTCTGGCTTTCTGTATTACTTTACTGAGTGAAGTTGAATGCTCATTGTCAGCCTTGCCTACCTCACAGTATTGTTCTTTACAAAAGCTTCTGGATTTTGTTTGGTCCATTTTTTTCTGATACACAAAGGCATCCAGTTATTCTTGAGAGCTTTTAGGAAACAGGTCTTGATTCAACAAATGCAAGTGGCTAAATTGAATGAAATGCATATTTTAGGATATACTCTATTTAAAAATATATACTTTGGTGTACAATATTTACAAATATATAGATATGTAAAAATGCATACATTCACAATGGATCCAGAGTTCTCATTCAAGAGATATATGACCAGGCTCAAATTAACTGACTTTGGACATATGAAAAGACCTAATTCTCTGGAGAGGCTCTAATGCTAGGAAAGGTGAAAGGAAAGAGAAGAAGAGAACAGCCAGCAGAAGATGGATGGACTCAATTACAGTGGGCATGGAGGCATCCTTGGAAAACCTGAAGGACCAAGTTAGGGACAGATCATCATAATAGAATAACAGAATAACAGAGTTGGAAGGGACCTTGGAGGTCTTCTAGTTCAACACCCAGCTCAAGCAGGAGACCCTATACTATTTCAGATAAATAGTTGTCCAATCTCTTCTTTAAAACCTCCAATACTGGAGTACCCACAACTTCTAAATGCAAGCCGTTCCACTGATTAATTGTTCTAACTGTCAGGAAATTTCTCCTTAGTTCTAGGTTGCTTCTCACCTTGATTACTTTCCATCCATTGCTTCTTGGAAAATATCTATCTAACACATTAAATGTAACTTGATGGCACATAATCAGTATATTTATAGCACAAATTGAGGCAGAATTAGAAAAAACAGACCATATGCAAACCAGAACTAGATTGAAAATAGGAGGATTTTTTTATCTTCTATAATAATGAAATGGGATAAATGCATATCTTTAAGAGGTATAGAAGAGGACATTATTCTTTAAAAAAGCACAGTAATATCATTTAGCCAGATGGTTACTGATGACAAATTAGTTAGAAAAGTAAAATCTAGGTTGATTGTTCAGACTCTTACAGAATCCCTCCAAATATGTGTGACTGCTCAATAAAATGACAAATAAGATTTAGCAGGAGAAAAATGTAAAGCAACTCACAGATGGACAAAATAACAATAATTTTACCTTCTCACATCCAGTGATGGATTTTAAATTGGTTGTAACTACCTATGAAACTTATCTCAGCTAGATGTTCTTAGCAGGCTACAGCCCTAAAAGGGGGAATGTTCAGAGCTTGGAGTATTAAGAAAGTGATTGAATACAAAATTGCAAGCATCAATGCCATTATATAAAGTGAAAGTATAGCCAGGCTTGGAAGACTGTACTTTCTGGTCACCAAATCTCTAATGAGAAACTGGAAAAGAAAAGGGCATCTAAAATAACTAAGGGCTTGCAAGGGATTTTTCTGGAAGGAAAGAGTAAAGCTTATTTTTGCCTTTGATCAAGAAAAGAAAATAAGATAAGCAGAGCAGAGCAGGGAAATGATAAGCGTTTATAAAAATTGTAAGCCATAGGTTCCCCTTGGAGATTGACAAATGAGTTTTCTTCCCTCATCTAAAGCAAAGATTATTTGCAATAATTTTCGACAGGGAACTACTGCAACCTTCACCAATGTAATGTCTCCTGTATCCTTGGTATTACTCAAGACGTGAAAAACAAAGACCGAAGGGTGCTGCTTTCTTACGAAGGTAGAGCAAGAACACACTGCAATCCATAACTAAATAATATTAATTACACTTCATGGATAATCTTTTACTATAGCATTAAAGAGAGTTTGGTCTAGTGCTCAAGGAGCCAGGCTAGAAAGTAAGAGACTGTGAGTTCTAGTCCTGCCTTAGCCATGAAAGCCCACTGGGTGACCTTGGGCCAGTCACTCTTTCTCAGCCCAGCTCACCTCATAGGATTATTGTTGTGGAGAAAGTAGTAGTAGGAAGGGGTTAGATATGTTCATCGCCTTGAGTTATTTGTAAAAATAATAAAGGCAGGATACAAATAAACAAGTAAATAATCCAAGTTTCTGCTCCAACTACTGATACAGAAGAAGAGGAGCTTCATGAGTTTTATGGTCGCATTCAATCTGAGACTGACAAAAAACCAAGCAAGATATGCTCCTCCTTGTTGTTTGAGGCTAGCATGTTAAATATTGGCATTGGAAATATATTTCTAATATTAAAGAGACAAATGTAGTTGGAATGAATGACTTATTGATTTCTGCCAACCAACAATTTCTTCATTGCTAACACCATCTTTAAACAACTGAAATGAAGGTTACATGTACAGATATCACCAGATAGAATTGCCAGAAATCACATCAACTGTATTATGGTACAAGGATGTAGAAGAGCTCAGTTAGAACAACAACGGCATGGCCAAGAGCTCACTGTGGATGGATTACAGACAGTTTGTGTGCAAGTTCCAGGATAATAATAATAATAATAATAATAATAATAATAATAATAATAATAATAATAATAATAATAATAATAATAATAATAATAATAATAATAATAATAATAATAATAATAATAATAAAGTTGGAAGGGACCTTGGAGGTCTTCTAGTCCAACCCCCTGCTCAGGCAGGAAACCCTATACTATTTCAGACAAATGGCTGTCCAGTCTCTTCTTTAAAACTTCCAGTGTTGGAGCATTCACCACTTCTGGAGGCAGGTTGTTCCACTGGTTAATTGTTCTAACTGTCAGGAAGTTTCTCCTTAGTTCTAGGTTGCTTCTCTCCTTGATTAGTTTCCATCCATTGCTTCTTGTCCTGCCCTCAGGCGCTCTGTAAAATAGCTTGACTCCCTCTTCTTTGTGGCAGCCCCTGAGATACTGGAACACTGCTATCATGTCCCCCCTTGTCCTTCTCTTCGTTAAACTAGACCTGGGGTAGGCAACCTTGGCTCTTCTATGTCCTGTGGACCTCAACTCCCAGAATTCCTCAGCCAGAAAAGCTAAAGGACAAAATGAATCAGTCTGAGCACTTATTTCAGGGGTCTTCAAACTTGGCCCTTTTATGACTTGTGTGCCTGGCTGAGGAATTCTGGGAGTTGAAGTCCATAGGTCATAAAAGGGCCAAGTTTGAAGACCCCTGACTTATTTTTTTGTGCCTTTTTTCTTGGCAAGATTTCAAAAATGGTTTCCATTGCCTGCTTCCAACAGCTGAGAGGTAGTAATTGGCCCAAGGTCACCCAGCTAGCTTCATGTCTAAGGCAGAACTAGAACTTACAATCTCCTGATTCTAGCCTGTAGGAGCTACACAAAACTGGCTCAATTTAAGCAAATTTCCCATCATTTTCAAATATCAGGAATCACTTTAAAAGAAACACAAGTATCTCAGGAAGGAACAAAGAATTTCAGAGAGCTGTTAGAAAACACAAATAGCAGTATTATAGGACACAGACAAACAAGGAATGTTTTCCAAAAATATCTGACCTCAGTAGGAAGTTTTAACCTTAAATTGGTACGACAAAGGACACTGATAGACAAATAGTACTTGATCAAAGAAAATCAGACAAAGATTGTTCTGTACAGAAAATATGTCAACATCCAAGATACCATAGAAGATATTGTCCATTTCCAAGAGTTTTTAATACTAAAAGATAAAGTTAGATCAGTACTTTGGTTATTGCAAAGTTAGAGGACTAATAGGAATTGATGGAATATTGGACCATGGCACATAATCGTCGTTGTCATCATCATCATCATTGTCATCGTCGTCATCATCATCATCATCATCATCATCATCATCATCATCATCATCATCATCATTCTAAACCAGGGGTGTCAAACTGCCGGCCCGTGGGCCGGTTTCATCATACCGGAGCCGCACCCACCCCATTGCCGGCAATGGCGAAAACGCTCCAATACGTCGCACAACGTCACATGACATTGTGAGTTTGACATGCCTGTTCTAGACTAGGAATGGAGAAAAAATATTTTGTTTGCATTTGGACTGCAATTTTACCAATATTATATTTTCGAACCAAAATTTCAGGAGCTGTGATGGTGGATTGGTTAGAATGCAGTATTGCAAGCTGACTCTGCCCACTGCCAAGAGTTCAATCCTGACTGGCTCAAGGTTGACTCAGCCTTCCGTCTTTCTGAGGTCAGTAGAATGAGGACCCAGATTGTTGGGGGCAATATGCCGACTCTGTAAACCGCTTAGAAAGGGCTGTAAAACACTGTGAAGCGGTATATAAGTGTAAGTACTATTGCTATTGAACCAAAATTTTAGTTATCCTTCAAAATGTGCAATTCTCCAAATTCTCTGTCTGCTAGCCATTTCTTGATACAAATAAAATGATTATGTGCCATTAAGTTAGTGTCAATCTGTTGCTGCCAATCTGTTGCTGCTATAATTTAATTCATTCATCTTGTTGATGGTCTCCTTCTTCTTCTCTTTCCTTCCACCTTTCCCAGCATTACAGGTATCTCCAGAATATTAGGTCTTACCATACTTTGTCCAAAGAATGATAATTTGAGCCTGATCACTTGTGCTTTAAGTAAGAACTCTGGATTGATTTGTTTGATAATCCTTTCTTTTTCTTGGTTGACCACTGTATTCTCAGGAGTCTTCCTCCAACATCAAAGTTCAAAAGCATCAATATTCTTTTTATCCTACTTTTTAAAAGTCCTATCAGAGGAAGTAATACATAATATATACTAAAATGTAAATATTCAAAAACTATTATGAAAATCAATGCATTAAATTAGGAAAAAATATCTGCAAATAATATTTCCCTTAACAAATGTGCAATTAAAGGGTAGATGATTGCAGAAATGTGCATTTAAATGACCTCGGTTTTTCTTTCTTCTCCAGCTTGGCCAGTCTAGTAATTTTACCTAGTAAGGAACTGTATTAGCTTTGTTTCCAAGCTGCAGCAACATAGACAATGGAAGCTATCACTCTATGAATACGGGATACATCCGGCAGAGGTATATGGAAGGTGTGCAGCTCAGGTCTGCTTCTGAAGATTGTGAATTCTGAGCCTGGTCTCTTCCTTGGAAGAAGAATTTAAAAACTGGTTTCCAAGGATTGGACTTTGATAGATCCAGTCCTTGAGAACATCAGCTAAATAACACACTTGCATAGTTCAAATTAGACCATTGCAAAGTCTTCATGGTGGGAGGAATTATATCCTGTATTCAAGACCCACTTTTTATTTCCTTACATCTCACCCAGCCCTTCTCATGTTGAACAAGAAGACTGGTGCAAGAATTTTGATGGCAGCACAGTACACTTGAATCTTCCTTGCAGTCAGGGATCCTAATCACACTAGGCTTACAGCAACAGAAAATTCAACATGCAGATAATTTCCTTTCAGAGTCAGTCTTCAGAATGCCAAAGTTATCTAGCTAGGATAAAATCACAAAAGTAGGACAAAACATCACATAGCTGCACATTCTTAAAATTGCTTGGTCCCCCAAGTCTGACATAGATGAGGTGGTCCTCAAAAATCATGGGTATATTCATGGAACAAAGTTTTCATCAATGGGCATTTTAATCCACAATAGCTAAATTGAAGACTTATCAGAGGCAGCATATTACTAGCAGTTGCTGGAGACAAAAAGCTAAACAGGAGTTTTCTGGAAATATCTGATTGAATATTATTGGAAGCAGGCTGTGGGGTTGGGTTGAATCATCATGTCCCTGTACACCATTTCTAAACCATAATCTACCTTAAAAAAAACCTGTTCTGGTAGCATGTTAGTCTAGAAACAGACCTAGGCATTTTATGGTCTTCCAGGCCACGTCCCACTCTTTGGCTGTCCCTTCCAGTCCGTGTCAGGTCAATTGGAAGTTAGAAAATCACATTTACATAAATGCAATGCAGGTGACAGGAAAAGAAGCTGTGTGCATTCCTTTAGTCAGCTGGTGAGAGAAAGCACTTTCTGCGCCTATGGCAGAAGAACAGTGGCCGGGCGCGGGTGGCAGAATTAAGTTCAGCCTATTGATTTGGACCTCCACAACAGTCCCAGTTTCCCATGTGGTCCCTTGGGGAAAATTAACTGTTTACCTGTGATCTAGAAAGTATAGGTTAGAATTCTTTTCTTGAAAATATGCACCAAATAAAATTTCCCAATATTTCCAGCTCTGGTTTTTAATCTTAACAACTAAATGTGTTTCTTTAAATATTTTTTATACTTCAACTTTATATTTTCAGGCTGGGACACAAAATGTAATAAGAACACCTCAATGTAATACATACATTTATAGGGGGGAGGGAGGCAGGCATTACACAAAATTAGTTTACCTCACCTGTTGTGCTGCATTATGAATTCTATCACACTCAGCCAGCATGGATTTTGGCTCACTTGAAAGATACAACGCACAAAAGAGGCCACTCACTTCAGAATGTAGAATAGAATAGAACCACAGAGCTAGAATGAACCTTGAAGGTCTAGTCCAACTCCCTGCCTAAGGCAGGGGAACTTTTACCATCTCGGACAAATGGTTATCCAATCATTTCTTGAAAACCTCCAGTGATGGAACACCCACAAGTCTGGGAAGCCAGCTGTTCCACTGATTAATTGTTCTCACTAACAAGAAAATTTCTCCTTAGTTCCAGACTGGATCTCTCTTTGACAAGCTTCTATCTATTACTTCCTATCCTACTCTCAGATGCTTTGGAGAATAAATCAACCCCCTCTCTTGACAGCCCCTAAATACCGGAACACGACTATCATGTCACCCTTAAACCTTCTCTTTGTTAGATTAGACATATCTAGTTCCCTTAAACATTCATCATACGATTTAGCCTCCAGACTCTTTATCATCATTGTTGCTCTTCTATACACTCTTTCTAGGACCTCAGCATCTTTTTTGTATCTTGGTGACCAGAACTGGATGCAGCATTCCAAGTGTGACCTCACTGGCACAAAATAAAGCGGTATTATCACTTCTCATGATCTTGATGCTATCTCTCTGTTGATGTCTTTTTGGCAGCACACTGTTGGTTCATACTGGTAGTTAAGTGGTGGTCCATCAGGACACTTAGATCTCTCTCACAAATGTGACCTCACTGGCACAATATAAAGCGGTATTATCACTTCTCATGATCTTGATGCTACCTCTCTGTTGATGTCTTTTTGGCAGCATACTGTTGGTTCATACTGGTAGTTAAGTGGTGGTCCATCAGGACACTTAGATCCCTCTCACAATTACTACTTCTGAGCTGGGTACTGCCTGTTCTGTACCTATACATTTGGTTTTTTCTACCTAAGTACAATACCATACTTTTCTCATCTCTGAACTGCATCTTGTCGGCTATGACCCAATGCTCAGGTCTGTCAAGATCCTTCTGAATCTTCAGTCTATCATCCAAAGTGTTAGCAATTTTCCCCAGCTTGGTATCATCTGCAAATTTCCCCTTCTATCCCTCATCTGGAACATTTATAAAAATGTTGGAGAGCACTGGCCCCAATACAGAACCTTGAAGTATCCTGCTGCATGCCTCCCTCCACGTAGATGTAGTTCAATTGAGGACTACACACTGACTGTGGTTAGTCAGCCAAGTGCGAATCCATCTGGTGGGGGTACTGTCTATCCCACATTGTTCTATCTTACCAAGATGTAGGCTGTGGTCTACTTTTTCAAATACCTTACTAAAGTCCAAATACACTAAATTCATAGCATTTCCATGTTCCACTAATTTAGTAACTTAATCAAAGAAGATAATAAGGTTTGTCGGGCATGATCTGTTCTTAACAAGCCCATGTTGGCATCTAGTAATCTCCTTGCTCTTTTCTAGATGCGCACTAATTTACTGCTTGATTATCTTTTCTCAGCTATTGATGTCTAGGTGATTGGCCTATAATTTCCTGGAACCACCTTTCCCCCCTTTTTGAAAATTGGAACCATAGGAGCACCTTTCCTGAATAAACCTGGCCAATTTAAAGAGGCAAGTTGAATGAATAGGTTGGAGCTGTCATTCAAAACAATATAAAATTGCTCTCCATCACATCTCTGGATTAAGGGTTGGTGGGACCACAGTGAAAGCCCTGAGAATGAGGGGAAAATAAAATTTTGAGGGCATTGTGGGTCTGCCTTGGACTCTTACCAACATATTAGCTAGCGTTCTGCTTGATCCAGCACAGGAGATGCCAGTGAAAGCAGATGCAATTTTCCCTGGCCTCAAGGATCTTTGGCAGGACTTATCTAATGGCACTATTGTGAAGTCAATGATGCTTGCAGCCTGGACTGGGTGTTAATCCACCAATCACAAAAGACCAAGCTGAAGACAAGGAAATGAGGGCATTTGGAACCAAGAAACTGCAGTAGGGTGCTCATGCATGACCAAGTTACACATCTCATTAACCCAGCGGTTCTCAACCTATGGGTCACGACCCCATTTGGGGTCGATCGAACATTTCACTGGGGTCACCAAGCAAGGCTGTCCGCCATTTTTTTCCCCTTTTCCGGCGGGTGCCTTACCTCCCTTGGGCTGGGCCAGCTGGTGGTCGGCCTGCTCCGTCTCTGCTGCTTGCCAGCTACGCCTCGGCCAGCGCAGGGGGCGGAACCACGCATGCACGGCGTTCCCAGGCAGGGAAAGTCCTCGACTTATGACCGGTTGGGTAGTCCTCGACTTACGACCGGTTTAGTCCTCGACTTACGACCAGTTTAGTCCTCGACTTACGACCGGTTGGGGGTCGCGGCATTAAAAAGGTTGAGAACCACTGCATTAACCCATTGATAACTCCACTACAGTTGGTGGGATTCAGTCCATAAGCATGGCTTGCAAACCACAATAGTTGGGTTTGAACAATATGCAGAGCCAAAATCAAACAAAGCATAGGATACTGTAGCATAATGTGTGAACCCTGCCCCATGTCTCTCGAAGACAGGTTGACAGAGAGACAAAAGTCAACGTTTCTTCTCATGATGCACAATTAACCTGTGGAATATGTTGCTGTTTCTAATGAGAAACAAGCAGTGCAGGTAGTCTTGCTTAGAGACCACAATTGGAATTGGCAACTCTTTTACTAAGTGATGTGGTCACTAAGTGAAACATCATGTGACCGTGATGGACTGACAGTATCACTTCCCATTTGATCATTAAGCGAGACATCGCAAACATCACAAATTTTACTGCTGTCTTCATTGATTCTGCTTGTTGGAAGCTGACTGTATATGGAACACTGCAATGATTGTAAATGTGAGGACTGGTAATTAAAGTTATTTTTCAGGACTGTTGTAACTTTCAATGGTTGCTAAACAAATAAGTCATTAAGCAAGGCCTACCTTCAAATAAATCGATGGAAGATGAGTTGCTAAATCTATATGCAGGTAGTCCTCAACTTACAACACTTCATTTAGTGACTGTTCAAAGTTACAATGGCTTTGAAAAAAGTGACATGTCTATTTTTCACACTTACGACCATTGCAGCATCCCCAGGTCACATGATCAAAATTCAGGACACTTGGCAACTGACTCATGTGTATGACGGGCGCAGTGTCCCGGGGTCAAGTGATCACCTTTTGCAACCTTCTGACAAGCAAACTCAATGGGGAAGCCTGGTTCATTTAACAATCTTGTTACTAACTTAACAGCTGCAGTGATTCATTTAACAACTGCGGCAAGTAAAGTCATAAAATGGGGCAAAACTCACTTAACAAATGTCTCACTTAACAGCAGAAATGTTGAGCCCAGTTGTGGTCATAAGTTGAGGACTACCTGTACTACGTAAACTCTCATTCTTGTAACCTTTAACTAGACAAAATAGTGCATTGTAGGGTGACACGTTTTGAACCAAGGGACCTTAAATGGGCTAACTTACAGAATGTGTCCAAAACCTGATATTCATAACTCCCATAAAACTGTAATTTGGCAAAATTTATAAAATATTTTATGATATGAAATTATCATAACACTATGACATAATAGAAAATGTTATAAAACATTTCCTGTGGTGATGTTTGACTGTGCTAAATGGTTCAACATGGACTATTTTCAAAGCAGGTACATCTCTGAATGTATCCCAACCTTTCCAGTGAAGACAGTACATTAGAAATTCTACCATTATTGAAGGTAGCGAGGAATCTGATAAAGGAAATATCTCTGAAAAGATAACCCAGTGGGTCACAGGTTGTCTAGTGTTTATCAACCATAATAGGACTCTAAGCCCCCATGTTTAGAGGCAGTCTCTCTCTAACATCTATTGAGGGCCAAATTTGAAGAAAATTTTGAACTGGAGGGGCATGGATTTGGAGGAACAGAGAATATGCTGTAAGAGGGAAATGCAGTTTTATTTTTTTAGGGAGAGATGAATTTGAGTCAAAGAATTATTATTATTTGTCTTTTGTTTTTAAAAAATGTTTTATTAATTTTTTACAATAACAATCTTTAGTGCTTAGTAAACAATGTATTGTCTGGGTTCATATATTTAACAACAATCAATAATAGTTAATTTCTATGATTCCATAATCAACATACTATTTAGTGATACATTTCCTTGATCTTCTCTTCTTCCAATAGTATTTTCCTTTTGCCAACATTGAGTAAATACAATTCTTAGTACTTTCAGTACATACAAAATTGAATATAAACATTTTTCTAGTGTTTATATAAATAACATTAACATCAGTGTATAACATCTTTTCTAATCATCTTATATTTTGGTTGTTTGCAAAAAGTCATTTTATTAAGTCACTATAAGCTGTTTTCGAAGTTCTTATTTAAGCTTAATTTCCCATCAATATTCAAAACATTCTTGTCAATTATAATTTTCTCAAAATTAATTACATTTAAATGTCCAGACATTTCGCTCACATACGCCATCCCAGTATTTTTACATTTCTCAAATCATAAAAAAATACTATACTACTTATAAATCACATCCCTCTTACTATAGAACCCATTTATATCCAAACTTTATCTATTCTTTAGCCATATTCAAACAAGTGTTAATACTCCATCTGGTAAGTCAAGTCATCTGATCTCTTAAATCTAACTCTAGCCTTCTTCTTTTGCCAAATAACTTTCTGAGTCAGTGTGTTCAGCTTGCCAGGGATTTCTTCCTATATTTTTATGAATGTTATTGGAATGAGGGAGACAGATTTGGTGGGGTACTTTTGAGGGGGAGTTTTTCCCATTTGTATTTGTTAAAACGCTTCTACTTTCCTTCTCCCTCAATTTCTCTTTTCATTTTTTTGTCTCCCAAACTCTAGTAGTTCTCCTGGCATTTCTATAATCCATTTTATTGGATCTTCTTTCTTATACTGTAGATAAAATGCCTTTTCCATTTCCAATATTATAACAGAGTCTTGCAGATTTTTCTTTGCCTGTGCTGAGCTGTAATTCGCTTTGTTTGTAGCCTCCATCTTTGGGTCACTTTCCTCTGATTTGTGTTCTATTGTCTGATTTATTTGTTCATTCTTTGTCGTCATTTTCTGAGAGTTTTTTAGTTGTGAGCTTAGGTTAAAGATGTGCTCATTTATGTCATCTAAATTATTTTTAATCTCATCATGGTTTGAAACAATTGTCATTTGAATTAGTTGTAACATAGTATGCATTTCCTCCTGGAAGATATTTTCCTTATCTTGAAGTATTACTCCTATAGGTCTCTGATGTTCCAGGCTGGGAGCTTCAGAAAAGAATCTTGGGTGTGGTTTCCTACCACTTTTAGTTAGGTATGCAATATCTATTTTACCTTCCCCCTCCAAATAATTTTTCACAGGTACCATCACCCCGTATATTAATCTTATCCAACCGGCCAATCTTAAGATCCAAACAACAATATCTTATATAGTTCTTATATTTATGTATGGCCTTTATAGTCCAATGTGTTTCCAATTATCAATCCACCATTAAAAACAATATTTTAAAACAGTTCTTCTGCTTAGGGGTCCTACAATTATCAATCAGCCAAAATTGCATTCCAAAAGGTTCAACCACCTAAGAGCAATTCAGGAGCTTCACCCCTAAAAGAGTAGCCAAAAGACAAGGTTTTTCTTTCTCTGCAAATGATTCTTGAGCTTGAAAATCACAGCTCAGTAGGTGTTTATAATCCAAGAAGGTCAGCAATTTTAATAACAATTGTAGTTCTCACTCTGTAGTAGATAGCCCAATGTATTTTCACTCCTCTATTCCCAGCTGTTCTTTGTTTAGCTGAGAGTCACTGAGGATCAAAGGGACAGGTTGTTATCTGTTTTTGGGCATCTTGCCAATTTCTGAGCCAAAGCAGTTATAATTTTATACTCTAGTCCACCACTAGATGTCAGTAACTGTTCATTTTCCAACTTTTAAAAAAGAAAATTATTTTCTTGTAATTTCATCAATATTCTTTCAAAGGGAAGATCTTAACAATTTCCACAATTTTCAGGTTTATCCAAACTATAGCTTTATATTAAATTCCATTTCAATACGTTTCTGTTCCCCATAAAAATTAGAGCTGCTTCCATCTATGGAAGGGTGGAGCTGCAAACCCCTTCCTTCTCACTTCTGGAGGATTTTTGCTTCTTGGGGATCTTTTCCAGGAGATCAGTTGCAAGATAGAAGAGAAAAGATTGATATTCTCACCCAGTTTCAAACACGCTGTTCACAGTCTGCTCTAGTTGATGCTTTTGAACTTTGGCTGCCGGTAGCTTGGGCTAGTCACCAAGGTGCAGCTAGCCTTTTTCCTGTTGGTTTGGAGGGCTTCCCCCAGCTCAAATAGATCAACCACTGTCTTTCCATGATCAACAAGGGAGCCCTCCTTCGTCGCCTCTCCGGGGTGACTTTAGACCTATTTAGGGTCCCCTGGCAGGAGGAAATCAGCCATGGGATGCAGAGCTCCGCAATCTCTTGGCCAGAAGTCTATTATTATTTGTCTTTCATTCAATCGTGTCTGATTCTTGGAGACTGCCTGGACAAGCCCCTGAAGTTTTTCTTGACAAAGGAATTATAGGTGGAGTTATTTAATCCAAATTAGCCTTGTGAATACAAATCAGCTCTTTTTGCATTCGGTTGCTGAATTTCCTCACTTTATTCCAAAACCTGTAATTGAAGCTCTGCTCTGCACTTGGAATATTTTTGGCACAGGGCAAAAAGCAAGCTGGAGTTCTACTGATATCTCCCAGCAGCTGGTGAGTGGAGCAGTTGCAACCAGCAGGGCTGTCTTTCTTGTGACAGCACTTTCTATAAACACACAAAGTTCTTTGCAACAACCAATGTCTCTTTGTCTCAAAATGATTAAGAAGCAGTCCTGTTGATTCTTTTTTCCTTCACAGTGTTGCCTTGTGGAATTCACCCAGTATGCAATGCGCCTTCTTATGTGCTTTAAACAGGGGTGTTCTTTGAAAGCCTTTTTCTTAGGCATTAGGAAATGATCCTAATGGCCAGCAGGAAAACTCAAGAACCTAACTGGTCTGCAATAAATGGGCGTGCTTTTCTCTATTATTGCTTATAAATAACTCATGGGGGTGAATGTACCTGATACTCTTTCCTCCTCTTATTTTCTACGTAACAACAACCCTATGAGGTGGGTTCAGCTGAGAGAGAATGACTGGGCCAAAGTCACCCCACTAGCTTTCATTCCTAAGGTGGGGCTAGAAGTCAGAAGATTGCAAAAGGTGATCACTTGACCTTGGGACACATTAATGGTCATCATCAGTATGAACCAGTTGCCCAGCATCCAGATTTTGATCACGTGATCATGGCGATGCTATAAAGGTTGTAATTGTGAAAAAATGGTCATAAGTCACTTTTTTCAGTGCCATTGTAACTTTGAACGGTCACTAAATGAACTGTTGTAAGTTGAGGACTACTACTACAGGATTTTTCCTTTGCCATTGTGAACCAATAATCTTTTTATGATTGTGACAGAATGTAAATTTGATAAATAAATAAGAATAGACTTAGTATAGTTTGTTTGTTTAAAGAAGTCTCAAATCTCATAACATTTGGGCCCTATCCATGCTTGTGATACATTTGATCCATTTGGACTAATGCCCCTGTGGTTCTGCTTTATCTCCAGATATTCAATGTTGCCTGTTCCTAAGAAGGTTTAGTTGAGTTCACACAACATGCTAGTTCAAGCTAAAACTGAATTGGCATGCTTATTTTATTTATTTATATCCTGCCTTTATTATTTTGATGAATAAGTCAAGGTGGCTAATATTTTTTCAGCGGGTTTGGGAAAACTGTCTTGGCATGTTGTATTGCTTAAGCCATACGTGACATCAAAACAGCAGTTCTGTTTTGTTCATATTAGGGTCAAACAATTTTTGTGAACTCATTCTAAGTTTTGGAGACCCTATTATTCTGAATACAAGTGGGACCAGGCAGGTTCAGGAAATTCAACCTCAATCTTAAACTCTGCTGGTTTTTCAGATCTCTGGAGAAAAACCTGGAGAAAAACAGAGCTGCTCTTTTGATGTCATAGTTGTAGAACCACTGCCTGGCCAAAATGTTAGCTATCTCTTTCTTACCTATTGAGAGATGTCTTCTTGGCAGCACATAAGGAAAATTATTCAGATCATTTCTCAGTTTTTAGTTTGAGATGCCTCATCCCAGCAGTAGGTGTTATTGTGCAACCTATCCTGTCGTGGCAGGGAGAGATGGGAACTATTAACTAAAAATAACAAATACAACAGTATCTAGGAAGCTCTGAAGGTGGGAATATGATGACGATGATTTTTTTTTTTTACCTTCAGTGTGCTCAGAAGAGCATTGGGCAAAGATTATGTTATCTTGTCTCTTTCATCTCACTTCACTGTTTTTCCCCACCTCTTTCCACTCTCTCTTGGCACTATTATCATCCAACGTTTCTTCTGGATGATCTTATTATGATGGGATGTATATTATCAGTACCTTTCGCCAGCAGATGCATGACCCAATGTGTGTAGCAGAAAATAAACAAGACAGATGGATATAGGAAAGGAAAAAGCACCTTGAGAGAGAGAGAAATGAAAGAAAGAAAAAAGAAAACATTGTTTGCAGCTACTTGAAGTTAAGAAAACAGCATATGCCCCAAGATGGCTATTTGACTTAACGAAAAGCAGGACAGATGTATTATTTATTTGTTGACAGCATTTATAATATGCTTCTCCCCATGGTACTTTCTGTGTGCTTAAAGTATAAAATCCCCAAATTCAATAAAATATAATTGAAAAAAGCAAACAGCAATATAAAATAGCTGAACCAGCAAATAAAAATCCAGATTTTTTTAAATGACTTGTTTTGTTCACCTGATTTGTCTTCTAGCCTTGTCGTCTAACCTTCTAGCCCTGACTTATGGCCATTATTCACACAACACAGTTAGCCTAATTTGTTTATTTATTTAATATTTATTTAGAAACCTCACATCTCTCAGAGAGAGAGAGAGAGAGAGAGAGAGAGAGAGAGAGAGAGAGAGAGAGAGAGAGAGAGAGAGAGAGAGAGAGAATTCTGCTTCCTGGGTTTGCAGAATACATAAAATCATAAAACAATTAGACCTGCATAACATGCAGAAAAACCTCCAACCAGGATTAGGACTAGCCAAGCCTAGTAAGTTTTATTTATTTATTAAATTTATATGCCACCCATTTCACTATCATGCAACTTGATAGACATTAAGCTCTGTTAATGTATTCACTAAGGCTCTAAATGAGCTTGTTAAACATGTCACACAAAGGCAGGCTTTTTACAGTCTTGGTGATAAACAGAGGTCAGAATAACAGAGTTGGAAGGGACCTTGGAGGTCTTCTAGTCCAGCCCCCTGCTCAGGCAGGAAAACCAGTGGTGGGATTCAGCCAGTTTGCACCAGTTCGGCAGAACCCGTAGCTAATTTTTTGTTGCCCAGGCCCAGAATGGACTTCCGGAAGTGGCATCCACACAGAGAACTGGTTGTTCACATATTTGAATCCCACCACTGAGGAGAACCTATGCCATTCTAGACAAGTCTCTTCTTAAAATCCTCCAGTGATGGAGCCCCCACAACCTCTGAAGGCAAATCTTTCCACTGGTTGATTGTTCTCACTCTCAGGAAATTTCTTCTTTGTTCTAGATTGCTTCTCTCCTTGATTAGTTTCCATCCATTGCTTCTTGTCTTGCCATCTGGTGCTTTGGAAAAAAAGGTTGGCCCCTGTCTTCTTTGTGGCAGCCCCTCAAATATTGGAAGACTCCTATCATATCACCTCTAGTCCTTTTCTTTCTTTCTTTCTTTCTTAGACTGGACATACCCAATTCCTGCAGCCGTTCTTCATACGTTTTAACTTCCAGCACCCTAATCATCTTTGTTGCTCTTTTCTGCATTCTTTTCAGAGGTTCTCAGCCTCTGGCGTGATTTTGCACCACTGCAAAATATAGATCAAAGTCATTTTCTGTCCACAGAGAAGAATTAATTTGAAGACTGCTACACCTGCTTTCGTATTTTCTTTGAAGAAGCCAATGCTTTGCTGCTACCTTCATCAAGAAATCTGCAAATTGGCTTCCCCATTGGCCTTTTTTTCTTCCGAATGAAGGCGAATATATGTGTCCCAGGATAATGTTGCAGAATCCAATCCACCAGGACCAGAAGTTTAGTCTTCTGAGCTTTCAGACTCATGCTGGAGCCCATCCTCAGGGAACTTCTCTCTACCAGACTATGTTTCTTCCCACATTTGTTTCTTCCCAGTGCCCCTATCATTTTGGAAAACCTCAATGTCACGACAGAACAGAACTTTAAATGCTCCATGCAGAAAAAGAGGATGCTTTACTCATCTAAATAGATTTGTGTGGAACATGGTGATCACCTCAGATTTTGGGTAAGAGGAAATAATGGTCCTTCTAGAACAGGGAGATCCGTAGGCTGAATTCTCTGAGACCTTTTGATGCAAGTGTGATGGAAGATGATATTAGCAGTGAGCAGATTTGAAATAAATCTAGGAGGTTTTTTGTTCTTCGACTAGGGAGAAACAACCATTTTGTCTCTCCACTCAGGCAATGTCAGCCAGACTAAGAAACAGACACCATGTAGAACTAAAGCTACTTTTATTACAATAGCTATAGTAATAGAATCTTGGAAGTCTGAATATTCTTCTTCTTTTATATTCTCCCTCTTTTATAGTCATGTGAATGGTGGATGAGGTGCTGTGTGAAGCATTGTTGTAAATCTTTTTCTTGGCCATGATTATCTGATTGTTCCCTTGGTAACATATCTTGCCTATGGACTCTGTAAAGACAACCTTATATTGCCACACAATAGACCTAATTGGTTACTGGAGTCACTTCCTATATGTATTCATTGGCCCTATTTCCACAACATATTTACCCCAGTTATTGACTGAATACATTTTTCTGGGTAGGCAGAATATATTGAATCATAATATAACCAAATAAGATGGGTTCGTAGCCAATTAAACCACAAATCAAACTGAAACCAAGCTTCACATTAATCCAGCTTTGAACGTTTTCTGAACGCATCTACTATGTCACCAATCCAATGAACTGGCTGTGTAAAGAGAGTTAATGAATCAAACAGCATAATCATACTTCTGAGGTTCATCTAGCATGCTAAGAAACAACAAAAAATTAACTGAAGTTAAAATGAACCACTATTAGCATATTGTGCCAACCTTAGCATATTGTGCAAGCATATTTTACTCACTGAAAAATATGAGATGATAAGAAAGTGAACTCCCGAACATTGCTTGCTTAGCAAATGAGGCTATTTGCTCAATTACTAATTGACTTAACATGTCCTGCTGTAAGATTTTTTAACAGGTTAAGCACATTGTGTGAATGTGGCCAGCTTCTCAATCCTGTTGCAAAACCTATTTTTGCTTGCTTGATTTGTGATCTCTTAGCTGAGAATTCTCTTATTAAGGGAATAAACTTACTAAGGACCCCATTGGATTTCCTCTCAGAGCCTTTGGAAAAATAAGTCCAAGCTCAACCTTGGGCTGGGACAATTCTAGACCAACCTCTTGCAATCTTGGCAATACATTGGAATAGAATAGAATAGAATAGAATAGAATAGAATAGAATAGAATAGAATAGAATAGAATAGAATAGAAGGAGACCCTATACCATTTCAGACAAGTGGCTGTCCAGTCTCTTCTTAAACACCTCCAGTGATGAACCACCCACAACTTCTGAAGGCAAGCAGTTCCACTGGTTAATTGGTCTCACTGTAGGAAGTTTCTCCTTAATTCCAAGTTGCTTCCCTCCTTGATTTGTTTCCATCCATTGTTTCTTGTCCTGCCCTCTGGTGCTTTGGAAAATAAGTTGACCCCTTCTTCTTTGTGGCAGCCCCTCAAATACTGGAATACTGCTATCATGTTACCCTAGTCCTTCTTTTCTCTAGACTGTCCAAACCAAAATCCTGCAACCATTCTTCATAGGTTTTAGTATCCAGGACTTTAATCACCTTACTGTATTTGTTCTGCTCTGCACTTTTTCCAAAGTCTCAACATCTTTTTTGTAGTGTGATGACCAAAACTGGATGCAGTATTCCAGGTGTGGTCTTACCAAGGTTTTGTAAAGAGGTACTAATACTTACATGATTTTGATTCTATGCCTCTGTTTATGCAACTATGGATTATATTAGCTTTTTTGGCTGCTGTCGCACACTGCTGGCTCATATTTAAGTGATCGTCCACTAGTATTGATGTTAGGCTGATTGGTCTATAGTTTCCAGGGTCTGTTTTTTTCCCTCCTTTTTTGAAGATGGGAACTATATCAGCTCTTCTCCAATCCTCAGATAGTTCTCAGTGCTCCAGGATTTTTGAGAGATATGGTACAATGGTTCTGAAGTGACATCTGCCAGCTCCTTCAGAACTCTGGGATGTAATCTGTTGGGTCCCAGTGATTTATATTCATTAATATCAGACAGGTGTTCTCTTATCATTTTCTTGCTCATTTTAATTTTTATTTCTAGTCTGTCTTTTACAGTATTTTTTTTAGTAGGTTGGATTATAGTTAACGAGTTAAGCAGCTCTGCTTTCTCTCTACTGCCTGTTATTTCCTTGCCATCTTCTCTCTTTAGTGGACCGAGTGTTTCGATTTTTTTAATTGTTATTCATATGTTGAAAGAAACTTTTTTATTATCTCTGACTTTTGTTGCAAGTCTTTGTTCCTTCTGAGCCTTTGCTTTTCTGATTTCATCTTTGCAGATTCGGGCTATTTGCTGATATTCTGCCTTAGTTATGTGTCCCGCTTTCCATTTTTTGTATTTGTCCTTTTTTGTCTTTCATTTATCAGAGAGAAACCTGCTGGTTTCTTCTCATATAACTAGATCATATATAACTACAACTTCACCTTTCAACATCTTGCCACCATTTCTTGACTTTGGTGGCCTGAAGCATCCAGTGTCTCTTTATCTAATGATACAGCCAGCCCAGATCTTTGATCTGGCAATTTTCAGACAAGCTGAACTATAGTTCTCAGCAAACTGGCAGGGGGGGTGCAAGTTGCAACTTAGTTATCATTTTCCGACACATCTGGAGAGTGCCAGGTCGCCAATGGCTAGTTTCAAAAATGCAACACAAAGAAATTAGATGAATAATAGTGGCCACTCAACTTGCTTTTTCTTTTGATGTTCTTTGAGCTCTAGATAGCTCCCAGTAAGCATCTTGTCATTCTACCTGTTGCTTCATTTTTCTATGGTCTCCTATTCTGCACATCCAATCAGAAGAGCAGTTTATTTTCTCCATCCCTTTATGTTGTATTAATGTCCTGGGTGAATCTAAGGCCTCAAGTTCATTAAACTAAACAAGAAGCTGAGAGAAGCAGTCAAAGGCAACTCTTGCATACAAAGAGTAACCTGTGGCAGTTGGAGGTCTGAGAAACAGCAGGTTGGTTTGAAGACTTTCATCTTGAAAGGAGTTGTCAACTGATGAATCGTAAGAAAGACATTTTGAATCTTAGCAATGGGGTGCAACTGAAGCGAAAGGAAGATTTCACTGAAAGCATCTTTCTGGGGGAAAACTGTGATATTTTCAACCCTCAGGTAAAAGTGGAATATTTTACAGGAAAGTTTTGATTATTATCTATTTTATTTATATGGCAGACACATTTCTTCCTTTGACTGAAATGAAAAGGCTGCTGGCAGAGTTGCTGTTTCTGCTAATTGTGGAAGGAAGGCGGGAAGGGAGGGAGGAAGGGAGGGAGGAAAGAAGGAAGGAAGGAAAATATGGGGAAGCAAATAATCTCCAACTCTTTTATTTTATTGCTTCTTTTATTGCTAGCACCTAACAATAAAATAAATTGTTGGGAACTTTTTTTGGTCTTTTTTTAGGATGATCCTGCAGTGATGGCAGAAAATTTTGAGAGTCTCTTTACCCACAAGTCTAATTGCAGCAAATATCCTCTAACTCTGGAATCCACTTTGATAACCGAAAACATACTGTAGTGTTTTCTAGAAGCAGTCAACAACTTTTCTGGTGATTTTTCACTATGCTTTGCTCACCTTGTTATAGTATTGGATGGGTTGTGACAAGCCACAAAAGGTTTTTGAACCTCTGTGATATCACATCAAAGGACTGACCATCAACAATACCATATGAGTCACCTCAGCCAAGTATGTCTTCTACAAGGACAAAGTGAAGAGGGTTAGTATTGAAAGAACATTGAAATAGTCTAAATAGAATGGGTGTTGTCTTACCTGAACGCCGTTTCTCAGTACGGAGATGGAGAATTCACACATGGGTTTTCATTGGATGCCTGCTCTTGAGACCAAGTAGTCAAACTTGACACGCCCCCTCTTGCTGGCCAGTCTTTAACAAGGGCGAAGTGACTGAAGATGGACGAGGTGTTGGCTCTCAGACCCCTACAATGGCCTGCCTGACCTCAAGGGGTGGGTGTGAATTCTCCATCTCCATACTGAGAAAAGGCGTTCAGGTAAGACAACGCCCCTTCTCCAGTACGGGAGATGGAGAATTCACACATGGGACATACCAAAGCTCCATAGTCCCAATGGGTGGGAAACAGAGGAGCCCTAATTAGAGTCTCCAGCAATCACCTGCTGAAGAACCCTTCTTCCAAAGGAAGCATCTGCCGCAGCAAAATGGTCAATTTTGTAATGACATACAAACGGGGAAGGCGACGACCAAGTCGCAGCCCTACAAATCTCGTCAATGGACGCCTGGGTAGACCATGCCGCAGAGGTCGCAGCGCTACGAGTGGAATGTGCAGTAATGCATCTAGGAGCCGGCAGGGATGAAGACTGATACGCCTCCGCAATACAGGCCCTGATCCACCTGCCAATAGTACCAGAGGAAACCTTCTGGCCCAAGGAGGCCGGACGGTAGGAAACAAATAGGGTCTCTGACCTACGAAAAGGTTCTGTACGTTTAATATAATGCCGCAACGCCCTACGGACGTCTAGCATGTGCCACTGCCGCTCCAAGTCGTGGGAAGGATTGGGGCAAAAATTGGGCAAGATGACTTCCTGTGTCCTGTGGAAAAGTGAATTAACTTTGAGAACAAAAGTGGGGTCTAGGCGAAGGACCACTCTATTGCTGTGAAAAATACAAAGATCACTTCTGACTGATAAAGCGGCCAACTCAGAGATGCGTCTGGCCGACGTGATCGCTATCAAGAACGCAACCTTAAGAGAGAGGTTCCGCAATGGAACAGTCCTTATTGGCTCGAAAGGAGGCTTTGTAAGAGCCCGAAGTACGAGCGGTAACTCCCAAGAAGGATATCTGTGTACCACGGGAGGCCTAGTGTTACAGGCGCCCTTAATAAAAGCCCGAATCCTGGGATGGTGTGCCAGAGGAACTGAATCTGCACAGGTAAATAATGTAGACAAGGCGGCCACCTGTCTGCGTATGGTCGCAGGGGCGAGGCCTTTGTCCAGACCATCTAAAAGATAGTCCACTATCTGAGGGATAGAAAGGTTGCGTATGTCCAGTTGACGACTCCGGCACCAAAGGCAAAAATTCTTCCAAGTAGAATCATAAATGCGATTGGTCGCCGGACATCGGGAAGCTTGAATCATGGAAATGGCACGAGCGGAAAATAGTTCTTGGGCCATTATGCTGCGCTCAAGTGCCAAACGGTCAGTTGTAACCATTGGGGTTCCGAATGTTGAAGGGACCCCTGATGTAACGACACCCGGTGAGGGGGAATCTTCCACGGAGGGCATCTGGAAAGTGTCATCAAATCGGCAAACCACGGCCTCTGAGGCCAATACGGTGCCACCAAGATCACCTCCGCCTGTTCCCGAAGAATCTTGCGTATGGTCGCCGGTATGAGGGGTAGCGGAGGGAAGGCGTAAAGCAGGCCCTGCGGCCATGGACTCCTCAGGGCGTCCGTACCCTCCGCTCCTGGAAGGAGATAGTGGGAATAGTACCTGGGGAGTTGAGCGTTGCTTGCTGATGCAAACAGGTTGAGGACCGGTCGTCCGAAACGGTGAGATATTTCGGAGAACAGGTCCGGGTGCAGTCCCCACTCCGAGGGGTCCACTGTGGCGCGACTCAGCAGGTCTGCTTGCTGGTTGTTGACCCCTGAGATGTGCTCGGCTTTGATGGAGGCTAGGTTGAGTTCCGCCCAGGAAATCAGGAGCCGTGCCTCAGACATCAAGGACCTGGACCTGGTGCCCCCCTGACGGTTGACATGTGCTTTGGACGCCACGTTGTCTGTGAGGACCAGAACGTGACGACCTTTGATCGTATGTCTGAACTGGCGTAGAGCCAGGTGTATGGCCCTGAGCTCTAGCCAATTTATGTTGTGTCTCAAGTCTGTGCGTGACCAGCGGCCTTGCGCAAACTGAGACTGTAGATGGGCCCCCCAGCCGAACAGACTGGCGTCCGTAGTGATGGTGATGCGGTCCGGTTCCTTGAAGGGTGACCCCTTGCTTATAGCCCGCGAGAACCACCAGCGGAGCGCTTTGCGAACGTGAACCGGAACTCTGACCTGATGACTGGATGCACTGGTGTTTGTGCGTTGGAACGGGAGTAGGAACCACTGTAGGTCCCGCAAGTGTNTAGAGCCAGGTGTATGGCCCTGAGCTCCAACCAATTTATGTTGTGTCTCAAGTCTGCGCGTGACCAGCGGCCTTGCGCAAACTGAGACTGAAGATGGGCCCCCCATCCGAACAGACTGGCGTCCGTAGTGATGGTGATGCGGTCCGGTTCCTTGAAGGGAGACCCCTTGTTTATAGCCCGCGAGAACCACCAGCGGAGCGCTTTGCGGACGTGAACTGGAACTCTGACCTGAATACTGGATGCACTGGTGTTTGTGCGCTGGAATGGAAGTAGGAACCACTGTAGATCCCGCAAGTGCAGTCTGGCCCAGGGAACAATGGCTATGCAGGAGACCATCTTTCCTAAGAGTTGAGACAGTAGGAGTAACGGAACAGAATGTTCCCTGTACACCCGGCGAGCCAGGTCCCTGATGCTGACCACTCGCTCCTGGGAGAGATAGACCATGCAATTGGAGGTGTCTATCACTGCCCCCAGGTGCAAGAGTCTGGACGTGGGAACCGTCTGGCTCTTTTGAAAATTGACCGAGAAGCCATGAAGTTGAAGTACCTGGATGGTGTGATTCACATCCCTCTGAGCCGCCTGGAAGGAGGACGCCTGAATCAGAATGTCGTCCAGGTAGCACTGGACGCGAATGGGAACCTTCCTCAACTGGGCTGCCAGAACTGCCAGGATTTTTGTGAATACCCTGGGAGCCGACAAAAGACCGAAGGGAGGGCCCTGTACTGATAGTGTTTGCCCTTGTAGCAGAACCTCAGGAAACGGCGGTGAGCTGGATGAATGGGGATGTGAAGATAGGCCTCTGTGAGGTCTATTGATGCTAAAAAATCCCCCTGTCTGATCCCTCCTAGTATGGACTGGAGGGATTGCATCTTGAACCTTTTGTAGGTGATGTAATGGTTGAGATGCTTGAGGTCCAGGGTAGCTCTCCACCCCCCTGAGGTCTTGGGTACCACAAAAAGGATTGAATAAAACCCTTTCCCCCTGTGGTCTATTGGAACCGGTTCTATTGCCTGAATTTCCAAAAGGTGGTGGATGGCCTCCTGCATAAGTTCCCGTTTCTGCGGATTTCTGGAAACGGAGCAAAGAATGAGTCGTTCTGGGGGTGTGGCTAGAAACTCCAGGGACAGACCGTGCTGGATGGATTGTAGCACCCAGTTGTCCGTGGAGGAAAGTTCCCACTGGTGGAAGAAGTGAGCTAGCCGCCCCCCAATGGGAAGAGATGTGTGAGTCATTTGAACTTCCTAAATGGACGTCCTGCCCCACGAAATGGCCTTTTGCTTTGTCCCTGCTGTCTGGGTCTAAACCCGGTCCTGTCGTAAGGACGGTCGTATGGCCTCTCCCTGGGAGTATAAGAGCGGGAAGTCTGGGTGGCAGAGACTCCCGCTGTCTGCCGAAAGGACTGCCTACGAAAGTAGGGGGNCCTGGATGGTGTGATTCACATCCCTCTGAGCCGCCTGGAAGGAGGACGCCTGAATCAGAATGTCGTCCAGGTAGCACTGGACGCGAATGGGAACCTTCCTCAACTGGGCTGCCAGGACGGCCAGGATTTTTGTGAACACTCTGGGGGCTGACGAAAGACCGAAGGGGAGGGCCCTGTACTGAAAGTGTTTGCCCTTGTATCAAAACCTCAGGAACCGGCGGTGAGCTGGATGAATGGGGATGTGAAGATAGACCTCTGTGAGGTCTATTGACGCTAAAAAATCCCCCTGTCTGATCCCTCCTAGTATGGACTGGAGGGATTGCATCTTGAACCTCTTGTAAGTGATGTAATGGTTGAGATGCTTGAGGTCCAGAATAGCTCTCCACCCCCCCCCCCGAGGTCTTGGGTACCACAAAAAGGATTGAATAAAACCCTTTCCCTCTGTGGTCTGTTGGAACCGGTTCTATTGCCTGAATTTCTAAAAGATGTTGGATGGCCTCCTGCATAAGTTCCCGTTTCTGCGGATTTCTGGAAATGGAACAAAGAATGAGTCGTTCTGGGGGTGTGGCTAGAAACTCCAGGGACAGGCCATGCTGGATGGATTGTAACACCCAGTTGTCCGTGGAGGAAAGTTCCCACTGGTGGAAGAAGTGAGCTAGCCGCCCCCCCGATGGGAAGGAACGTGTGTGAGTCATTTGAACTTCCTAAATGGACGTCCTGCCCCACGAAATGGCCGCTTGCTTTGTCCCTGCTGCCTGGATCTAAACCCGGTCCTGTCGTAAGGACGGTCGTATGGCCTCTCCCTGGGAGTATAAGAGCGGGAAGTCTGGACGGCAGAGACTCCCGCTGTCTGCCAAAAGGACTGCCTACGAAAGTAGGGGGTGGGTCGTTTGTCAGACTTCTTAAGGATATGAGCCATGACTTTGCGTTTATCTTTGTTCTCTACCAGGTAAGGGGCAAGGGATTCCCCAAATAAATTATTACCCAGGTAAGGTGCAGACGCAAGACTCCATTTAAGTCTGGTATCAGCCTGCCAATGTTTCAGCCATAACATCCTTCTGGCCGTGATGTTAGAAGCCAAGGATCTGGAGGCAAAAACTGCAGACTGAAGAGAGGCATCCGCAGCGTACTCAGTGGCCGCCACCATTTTACTTAGATCCTGATGAGTATGTAAATCTTCAGCAGGGACCCTGGCTTGGAGCTGACGCAGCCAAAGAAGGGTGATTCTGACAAAGAAGGAAGTACAGCTGGCCGTTTTAATTGCCCAGGCCGCTGATTGATGTGTCTTTCTGAATGTATGCTCCCATTTTTTATCATCCGCTTTAAGCGCCTGTGTCAAGTCCCCAGCAACCGCCGTTTGGGATACCAATGGGGTCCAAGCCTCGTCTACCTTAGGGACCTCCAGCGCGTCACTGAGATCAGTGGAGGTGCTGAATAACTTTCTGTCGGTCCCACTAACAGAAGGAAATGAGACCGGGGAAGCCCATGGCTTCTTAATCCCTTTAAGGAAGATGGAAGGGCATGGAACATGGTGTTTGGTAGCCACTTTCTCAAAGAATATTGGGTGAGGGTCGGTATCCGATGTCACTGGTGGTTGAGGGAATTGGTCTGACCCTAAGTTTGCGGTTGCTGTAGCCTTACGAAGAATTGACAGAAAATGAGCCGGATTAAAAAGACCCCCCGAAGTGGAAGGTTCAGGAGGGAGTTCCTCATCTTCCAAAAGCAGAAGATCCGGTTGCTCCCCACCTTGAGGGAAAGAGAAACCACTCACCAAAGAGTGTGCGGGAGACATAGGCTCCTGAATCATGGGAAAATCTGCGGGGATCTCGTAAGGGGGCATAGCCGAGGTGGAAGCCCCCTGATCAGGTGATGGAGAGGGGCGCTGGGCTAAGGCTCTATCCACCACCTTGGAGAGCAAAGCCTCAAGGCGTGTGTCAGCAAAAATGTCTGCCAAGTCCACCCCCCTGGGACCCATAGCTGTGGGCGTAACTGTGGACTCTGAAATCGTCCCAGGGGGAATTGTGGGGTGTTGAACCACAGTGGGGGGAGAACCTATGTTCACCGGGATTCCCGGAACAGACCAAACGCCCTGGACAGAAGAGGATGGTCCTAAGGGCAGATCAACTTCAGTATCCTCCAGCTGCCTTGACTCAAGCCCGGCTTGCCTCTGCGCTCTGGAGAACTCCTTCTCCAGAGCCTGGTGCCTACGGCTGGCTTGCTTCTCCGCCAGCTTAGAAGGCTTCGTGAGCACGTGTTTAGTTTTTGCTTTTGCCTTGCCTGCCGTCCCCTGTCCAGAGGATGTAGTGCAGCCGTGACTGGAAGATGGAGTGGATTGAGGTAACGAAGAGCCTTCCATCCCAGTGGAGCAGTCTCAGATAAGCTGAGGTGACGCTCTGGCAGGCAAGAAGCTGGCGGAGGCGGAATTGGAACAAACACAGAGGCTGTTCCCCTGACCACCCGACTCAAAAATAAATTCTCTCTCTGGGCAATGGTCACGGCCCTTGAGTTAGGTACCGAAGGCACGGTTGGAACCACTCCTTGTGTTCCGCCCCGGAGGCCTTAGGTGGCCAGGCAATGTGCACCAGTAAAGAAAAATCCCCAATGAGGGAGCAGATGACTTGAAGAAATTAGGCTCAGGTAATGGATAAAATGATTTGAGACTACCCAACAGTATTAATTTGTAATTAGTGAGATTGATAATGAGGGTACGGTAGATGATGATCTGAATGAGGTCAGCTAATGTGTATCCGCCCTTTGGGCCTAAGAGACTGCCACGTGGTATTCAAAATGGCGGCCGCCAATTATTTAACAATTTATTATTATTGACCTGAGGAGATCAGCAATTGAGCAAATTCAGACAGCAAAAATACTCTCTCTATTTGAGATTCTGAAACCACGCACTAAAAGGAGAGAGCTGGAAATTTGAGTTAGTCCTTACAGCTCCTCGCCCTAAATTTCGGGCCTAAAATGGCGGCCGCAAGTTCGTTTAGTCAAAGAAACGGCACCGCGATCCCAATTAAGGCTCCGGATGGACGGATCGATTACAGGGACCGCGTTCAATTGTCCTTAGTGACTTTCCCCCCCTGCGATCCTCTTTTCGATCGCCAAATTGAAAAGTAAGTAAATAGGCTTCGTTGCCTTTTCCGGCAACCAAAATGGCGCCCGCGATCAAAACGGACGGCTGGGAAAGGTCCGTAAAGTTGAAAATGCTCCGAACGCAGCACGACAGGCTGCAGGAGCAATCGTTAAGTCCGGGGAGAAAGAACAGCCGTTCTTTTGTAAAATGATTTGTTAGGGAGCTTTCCTCCCCCCCCCCAGAGCCCTGGGGAGAAATTAGAAGAATCGTGAAGGGATTTTCCCCCCCCACACACTCCCTTACCTCCCTCAAGGGTAAATTTAAGTTAGTACTGATCCCAGTGCTAAGAAATTTTTTAAAAGGGAAATTCAAATTGGCAATTAGGATTATTAGAAGGGATTTTTGAGGGGAAGGAGAATTCACCAAAGGCTTTCTAACCTGCTATTGACTGAGAGCCAAACCAGACACGTCGTCAAGAGCTGAGACCAAGTTAAAGACTGGCCAGCAAGAGGGGGCGTGTCAAGTTTGACTACTTGGTCTCAAGAGCAGGCATCCAATGAAAACCCATGTGTGAATTCTCCATCTCCCGTACTGGAGAATAAATAGAGCTAGTTTGGTCTAGTGGTTAAAGCCCCAGGCTAGAAAGCAGTAAACTGTGAGTTTAAATCCTGCCTTAGCCAGATGGGTGACTTTATGCCAGTCGCTCTCTCTTACTCCGACCTGCTTAGCCCAACATTGTGGGTAAAATAGGAGGAAGAAGGTCTGTTCACTGCCATGAAATATTTGTAAAAATAATAAACAAACAAACAAACTTGCAACTAATATCTGCTGAAAGTGAGAAATTGAAACACATAGTATGATTGAGCAGTCTCTGTATTTCAGCATATCCCTTTTGCACTGTTTTTTTCCTGCTGAAGAATGAAAGTAAACTTTATAAAAGGGGTGGAAACCTGTGCTTTTCTAGATATAAATAAGTTACAGCTCCCACCATCCTTCAGCACTGGCCATATTGACTAGGGTTGATGTAACTGAAAGTAACATCTGCACCATCATTTTCTACTTCAGTGTTTTTGAACGTTGACAGTTTGAAGATGTGTGGACTTCAACTCCCAGAATTCCCTAGCCAGCCATTGTGGGAGCTGAAAGCCACATATCTTCAAGTTGCCAAGGTTGAAACATTTCTCTACTTGCCCAGACTACAACTCCCTGAATTTCACAATTACATGCTCTACATGGGGCTACCCTTGAGTATTCAGAAACTACAATTGGTCCAGAATGCAGCTGCATGAACAGAGTCCTAGATTAACTTTACAGATGGATTTCTTCAAAATAAGATGGAAGAAGAAGAGGAAGACTGTACTTTAGGGAATTAGCTCTTTGTACTGCAATAATGTTCTGGAAATAGAGAAACACTTCTTACCAATAGTACAGTGCTATTTAAGATAATGATCACATCAATCCAATCTACCTATTGGTGGTATTAGCCAAGACCTGGTCCAAGAAAAACCCATGTTAGTATGAAACAAGCAGAATGATGGAGGCAATCAACTATAATTTCTTCATTTTTATTCCCAAGATTGTTTACCCATAGTTCACTTCTATATGCCTCACTTCTAAGCAGGACCTCACTTTACTAGGACACAATACAACTATATACTTTGTAATTTAAAACTGTAGCATCCCTCACTGACCAGTGTAGGATGTAGAATGCTGGATTAAATGAATATTTGCTGTTTTCCATCATGGCTCTATTTAGATTTTTGACTGATGTTTTTATTTGTGTTTTGAATACACATCCAGTGAATGATCAAAGAACATTTTTAAGAACTCAGATTATTCTTGAGGCTTATGCATGAGTTGCTCTCCTAGATATTTTTTCTCTTTTGTTTTACAAAGGCAACTGCTCAGTCACCAAATGGATGCTAGTGTCAGACCTGCCACAACTTAAACCTCCACATAGAAATGATCCTTGGCTCCATTTGTTGAGAAAAGTATAGTTTATTAGAGATCAGGTGTACTGCAATGGCAGAACTGAGAATCACATGCCAAAATGCCTAAGTTCTACTTCCCCTCCCTTAACTATCACTGCCCACCCCAGTGTAATCAATCAGGTTCAGGCAAGATGTTTTCATAATGGTCAGTCCAACCACAGTTTGGTATGCAGCTCCCTCCTTCCAGCTGGTTGATCTTGAGGCAGCATCTTGAGAAGGCACAGCATTTACTTTTATTTCCCCAAGCATTCCCGCTCCCCACAGTTCATGACAGTCTGTCACCGCATAGCAGTGAAGCTGAACCACAAGCGAGCACAAAGTGGCAGCTGACAGCTAGACTATACTTTTCCCCCAAATGCCCAGGAGAAGTATGAAATCCCATAACTCACCTGAAGAGCATGTTCAAGGTAGGCAGAAAATCCAACCCCCACAATTTCAGAAAGTAAAGCTCCAGACATCTCTGAAGTTCTCTCAAGTAAAGCTCAGAAAAGAACTCTGGAGATGTATTAATCTTTGCTTCAACGGAATGAAGAAATGTTAAAATTCATTCCCCCCCCACCTCAATCGTCTCCAGCATGGATTTAAGTCTGAGTGGAAGAAGAGTAAGCAGTTTTAATTTTACAACCACTCCTAACCTTGAAGGCAAAGGGAATTAGGTATTATCATAAAAATCCCACAGAGATGAAGTGATGGAAATGGGGAGAAATGTATTATTTATTTGATTTGATTTGATTTGATTTATGTGCCACCCATCTCATCTAGAAAATGCAGCTAAGTGGCTTTATAGCTTCCCTTCATTGATTTTTCTTAAGGGGGAGGGAGTAAAGAACAGGCTCTTGAGGTCTTTGAGCTGTTTGGAAAAATTATCTAAATATTTAGAAGGATGGTTGTAAAATTTGGGCAGTTTCTGTCAGACCATGCCCAAAGATTTTATAGTGAAATACAGTTGAATCCAGTTTTTTATTTGCTTACACCTGATAGACAGATTCTCGCCAGACTAAAGTTATATAACCTTCTAACCTGGGATATTCTAGAGTGTATCTACCTTGAACTTCTTCCTCCCTCCCCTATCCAATTGAGGAATGCACAGTTTTTTTTATTTGGCAGCTGTCTTTGGAACCTGCTGCTTTCTCCTTGGAAAGCCTTGCTGAGATCCTTTCTCCTTGGAAAGCCTTGCTGAGATCCTCCCCCCAACACACACAAACACTCTGTCTCCAGCTGCACATTCCATCACAGTTTCCAAATGAATTTGGACTGAATTGGGAAAGCTTATCCACCTCTGAAGAGAAGAAGAAAAGATCTCATAGACCCCCTAGATCATTCAGTGGCTTCATCTAATAGAAGACAAGGCCTACGACTTTCTATTTTCTACTTCTGGTTGAACAAAAGATGGCTGTGTGACATCCCATCCCATGTTTCTCTCTGAGATTGCAGGTGAGAATTATAATGACAGCCAAGGATTATTGCATCTATCTAAAGACTGAATATCTGACAATAAGAAACTGACTTGGGAGCTGCAACAGGCCATCAAACAGCTGTCATAATGACTTTCCATCATCACCAAAGTGGGGCCAAATTCAAATCAGCAACCTCAGGATGGAAGGCAATGTACCCCATCACCAATCTGCCAACCCAGCTGTTTGAATTCAGCCTTATTCATTATTTGGAATCTGGGGAGGCTAAAGTGGCTTGTGTTTTTTCCCCCTGCAGTACCCCCCTCTACCTGGCACAGAAATGGAAAAGCAAAATATTAATGAATTGCTACATGGTGGCTAAAAAAGAAGTTCACTTTCCAAGTAGGGGTGGATGAGTTTTAGTCTGATTAAGCTGGATTCCGCTTTTAAAAGCTCTTATCATAGCCTAAGGGAAAAATTGGATAGAAGAACCAATAAGTTGTGCTACATTATCTTAGTTTCTTCTCTGAGAAATCACATAAGACTGGTGAAACTGCACAAACTATTTTACCTGCTTGAAAGTGGATTTTTGAACTGAAAATGATTTCAAGACGAAGTTCCAATGACGGGAACCATTTTAATCTTTGAATTAAAAGTATAATAATAATAAAAAATATCCCTTAAACCAGTGGTGGTGAACCTATGGCACACGTGCCAGAGGTGGCATTCAGAGCCCTTTCTCTGGGCATGCGTGCCGTCGCCCCAGCCCTGCCTCCCCCATGGCCTCCTCCTCACCAGCACCCCCCCCTGGAGGAGTGTCACCCTTGGGTGTGGCCCACGTGGAACAGCGCAGCCAAGGACATGGCAGCCAGGTAGCGGGGACAAGACTCCGCCCTCATGCCCCATCACATGCAGATGATGTTGTGGGGCGCAGGCAGAGGGTGTGGCCACCTGGTGCTGCTGGGCCACCTGGGTGATCTGTGGCAGGCCGTGGAGGCGGTGGGTGGCCTGGGGGGTGGGGACAGGGGGGGTTGGGCACTCGGTCTCTAAAAGGTTTGCCATCAGTGCCTTAAACCAACTTTTGACAACTTGCTGCTGCTCAGATAGACAGTTCCCATGTTGGTGTGCGGAGTGGTAACAGTTGTCATACAACTTATCTGAGGAACATCAATTTGGTGAAAGGTATTGTTGGGAGTCGGGGGGATGTGCAGTCTAAGAAATTATGGAAGTCTTCTTGTGAACCTTCCTTTTTACTTCCTTTTAATATTTTCCTCCTCTAGAAGAATATCTAATTACACTAAAACATTTTTTTTTACTAAAAATGTTAACCACTGATTTAGAGTTTCTCTATAACTGGATTCATACATGGACCTAAGCCATAATATATTTTATTGGTTTTGGCTTAATGCTGTCAGGCAGTTCAGCAATTATGATTTGCAAACCTTGCATGTGTGAACTGGCCACCATGGCTAAACTCAGTGTAACATTTAACACTGTGGTATGATGGGCTGCAAATAAATGTAATAATAAAATAAAATAAAATAAGGTATGAGCTCAGTGACTCATTAACTGCTTCTGAATCTTGGTTCCTCCTTAATAGTTGTGTCTGTTCACAAAAGAAATAAGGATTTAGTAGACCTTTCTAATTTGAGCTTTCCATCTGATCATCATTATCACAATCTCATTTTTATGCTTATTTAAACATTCAAGGCAGCTTGCAATTAAAACAAAATTGTAGAACATGAGAATAAATTAACAGTTAAAAGCAGTGAAATAGATGCTTTTTTTGCAGGATTTAATCTCGGTCGGTCACTAGGATCAGAGGTTTAGTCGAGTTTTCGGACTTATGCTGTAGCCCATCCTCAGGGAACTTCTCTCTCTCCAGAATGTCTACATTCTGGTAGAAAGAAATTCCCTGAAGATGGGCTCCAGCACAAGTCCGAAAGCTTGGAAGACTAAAACCTCTGGTCCTGGTGACTGACCCAGATTGGATCCTGCAACATTATCCTGAGACACGTATATTTGCCTTCATTCCTGAGATGCATTTTTGCTACTTTCTTAAAATATTGGGAGACCAGAGGTCAAATGCTCCTCCCTGGAGAGAGTATTTTACAGCCTAGGAGAAAGACTGTTTTCCACATATACAATGGCTGAATTTCTAACAGATGCAACATCTTCAAAGGGACTACTGATCTAGAACAGTATTTCTCAATCATGGCAACTTTAAGATGTATAGACTTCCACTCCAAGAATTTCCCAGCCAGCATTTAGACCAGAAACACTGATCTAACCAAGCAGGTTCATAGTGGGTGAGTCAGCCCCAAATCCTAAACCAGACTATATATATATATTGCTAATGCAATCCTTGACACCACTTCCAACTGCAGTGACAGATCAAAGTTAAGGAACAATCCCAAATGTGACCCCACACATTCTGGAGGAAGGCAATTCCATCCAAAAATAATTTCATTCAATGATGTTAGCTTGTTTTTCATCCTGTCTGTTTTCAACATTGCAGTATTGACTGTTTCCTTGAAGCTGGATAATAAGGAGCATTAGACTCCAAACCATTGAGTCAGCTCCCCCAGCAATTTCTTGTTGATGCTAAACAACACTGGGGAGAACCACAGATCAGTGACCAAAATGTCAAACAGTGGTACATCAGGACATCCCTTCCAAAACATCCTGGGAGGCAAGACAACAAAAAAGTGCCAAACACTGACAAACAGTGCCTTCAAGACCTGCCATTCTCCAGAAAGATACTATTGTTGAGGATATTGAAACCCATCCTATGACTGCTGGGGAATAAGAGACCTTGGGCTCACACTTCATTAATCTCATTTCCAGGGCATCTCATCCACCAGGGTAAAGAAAAAAACATATTCCAGGCAAAGCCTTGATTAAAATGCTCCCAGATATCCCAGATAATCCAATGTATTCAAAGATACAAAATTACCCTTTTCTTAATCATCCATTCAAAGGAATGCATGTTTGTGTAATTGTAGACTTGCTATATCAAGGGAAGGATTGTTCAATCAATGTCTTGAATTGTCTCCTAGGCTAGAATGCTTCCCACTCTCAATGAAATATTTTTCATCTTAATTGTGGGGCCAATCCATACTTTGCCTATTTAATCATCCAAGAGGGGAACTATTGAGTAAGCAGGTGATGGCTCTCATCTCTCCATATACTTGTGATTTATAAGCTTAAAAGAATCCACATGAACAGGTCAAGGGATTGTCACAACCTCCTTGTGACTTGCCCCAATGCTGGAGGCCAATCCAATTTATTTTATTTACTTATTTAGGTTTATATGTCACTCCAGTCCTAAGAGACTCTTGTTGATTTATACTTTTTTCTTTCATGAAGAGTAGTAAAATACTAAAATAATGTCACAAAATAACTATGAATAATAAAGCTGTAAGAAAATTGTTCAGCAGACAGCTCTTTCACTCCATCCGTTCAATGACCCACAGGAGACTGCTTAATAACTGCAACTGGGAGTGAGCAAAGCAGTCACATGGTTATCTCATTTAACAAGGACTTTGCTCAACAACTAAGATTCCAGTCCCAGTTGTGGTGCCAAGGATTACTTGTATTAACAATATTCACACACAACCCTAACACTCCCAATGCAGTAGCAAAACTCAAAATTAGCAGACTGTCAAATGGAGCCTTTTATGGAATACCGCCCTACCAATGCCCTGTTGAATGATTGGATCTGGGAGAGATTAATTCCCCTCTCCTCTCTCAACAAAGTCTTCATAATAAATGCCAGATAAGCACTTTGAAATCCTGGATAGCAGACACTTTACTAGCATTTTACTTAACATTAAAAAGCAAGATCTTGAAATGGGATGCATCATCTTCTCTGTCAACTTGAATTCTTTGGTTGATTGCCACCCAACAAGAAATGTGGACAATCATTAGCTTGCCCTTCTTTCCCAAAGCAGCCAAATTAAAACTTCCCAACATATTTCTCCCTGCCAGTTATTACATCAATGTTTACTCTCAGGCCATATCATATGTCCCAGTTCCTCCAATCTCCCTAAATGTAACATTAAACAATTTATATAATCAGAAAATTGGAAGCAATTCTTTATCTATCTTTCTTTTAATGCTGGTAGGCCAAGACCAAAGAATGGCCTACCCAAGGGATAGCACTTTTAAAGGCATCCATCCAATAGTGAAACTACTATCCCAAGACAGCATCCCTTAGAAAGTATGTATGTCTAGTTTACTGAAAAGAAGGACTAGGGGTAACATGATAGCAGTGTTCCAATATTTGAGAGTCTGCCACAAAGAAGAGGAGGTCAATCTATTTTCCAAAGCAGCAGAAAGCAAGACAAGAAACAATGGATGGAAACTAAACAAGGAGAGAAGCAACCTAGAACTAAGGAAACATTTCCTAACAGTGAGACAAATTAACTAGTGAATGGTTTGCCTTCAGAAGTTGTAGGTGATCCATCACTGGAGGTTTTTAAGAAGAGACTGGACAGCCACTTGTCTGGAATGGTATAGAGTCTCTGGCTTGAGTAGAGGGTTGGATTGAAGACCTCCAAGGTCCCTTCCAACTCTGCCATTCTGTTCGATGTAAAAAGAGTAGAGGATGACAGTTCCACAAAATGGCTTCAATAGAGCAGAACAGAACACCAGAAACCCAGAGAAAGATGGGAAGATATTGTTACAATGGCAAACTGTGATTCAGAGCACAAGTAGGTGTGTGCATAAATCCCTTGTTAAGAAACACCTTAAACCCTGTGGATGTCAGCTGACTTAAATTTAGAAGTAGAGGAGATTGTAATTGATACGAATACCTGGGCTGACCACAATCCGATTAGAATTAGATGGAAGGGGCAAAAAAACATGAAGAGATGGACTCTGAAAAGGGCAATTTTAAACCATAAAGAATTCAAATTAAAATTAGAAGAACAATTGGACTTGTTTTTTAAGTTAAATAAGAAGGAAGATACAAATTGCCAAAATCTATGGGACACAGCTAAAGCCTACATGAGAGGAGTTGCAATTTCTTATATGGCCAGGCAACATAAAATCAAAACACAACATCAAAGAGAATTAGGAGAAGAGCTAAGTAAAATTGAGGAAAACTTGCAAAGGGAACCACAAAGATGTGATCTGAAGCAACAGATAAATTTAATCAAACATAAGATGGATATTATAGTGAAGGAAGAGTTAGGACAGCAGATAAAACGTACTAAACAAAATTTCTTTGAAAACGTCAATAAACCAGGGAGATGGTTGGCTTATAAAATCAAAAAACATAACAATAAGCAGAGGGTTACCAAACTTTATAATGCCAAGGGCGACATGCTATGCCAGAACGAAGGAAAGAAACTAGTGGCATATGAGTTCTATAAGAATTTATATAAAGACGATGAAAAGAGAAACAACTATGATATAGTACAGTATTTACAATTAGCTGACTTACCAAAGGTCCCAGAAGAATTTAAAACTCTGCTGAATAAAGAGATAACACATTTAGAACTCTCGGCTGCAATTAAGAAACAAAAGAATAATAAAGCACCCGGGCCAGACGGTATGCCTGTAGAAATGTATAAAATCACACAAGAATCCTTAAGCCCAATGCTGTTGGATCTATTTAATGAGGTCTTAACCCAAGCTAAAATACCAGCTTCATGGGAAGAAGCTTTCCTCACTTTGATTCCTAAAGAAAATACAGACCTGGCGCAAATCAAGAACTATAGACCCATTTCTCTTTTGAATTCGGATTATAAGATTTTCATGGCAATAATGGCGCAAAGACTTGAAAGGTTTTTAGTGGACTTTGTACATTCTGATCAAAACGGCTTCCTATCTAAAAGATACATAAGAAACAATGTTAGGATTGTTTTGGACATATTGGAGTACTATGAAGTGCATAATGAAAAGCAAATGTGTTTAATTTTTCTTGATGCACAAAAAGCATTCAACAATGTAAAATGGGATTTTATGTTCAACCAATTATTGTATATGGATTTCGGGAAATTTTTTTAAAATATGTTCAAATCAGTCTATTTTAAGCAGGTGGCCAGAGTAATAATTAACGAAGAACCGACTGATAGCTTCCAAATCCAAAAAGGCACGAGGCAAGGTTGCCCATTATCACCACTGTTGTTTATACTATCTCTTGAGGTACTAACTAGAGTAATTCGGCAAGATGAGCAGATCAAAGGTTTAGAGATTAAGAAAGAGACATATAAAATACAAGCCTTTGCAGATGACTTAGTCTTTATAATCGAAGAACCATTACAATCAGGGATAAGATTGATGGAAATACTGAGTAGATATGGGGAGATAGCTGGCTTAAAAATAAATAAAGAAAAAACTAAAATGCTCGTCAAAAACATGACCAAAATCCAGGAAAATGAATTGGTTGACAGAATAGGTGTTCAAATTACAAACAAAGTTAGATATTTAGGGATACAATTGTCTGCCAGATGTGTTACACTTAAAAGGGATAATTATGATAAATTAATAGAACAGATCCAAAAAGATCTCGATATTTGGACTAACTTACAGCTCTCTTTGATGGGCAGAATTGCGGTGATTAAAATGAATGTGCTGCCGAAACTTTTATTCTTGTTCCAATGCATACCTATAAAATTAGACAAGAATTTTTTTCAGAATTTGAATAAAATTATGCTTAAATTTATCTGGCGAGGAAAAAGAGCAAGGATTAAATTAAAATTGTTGCAGGACTCAAAGGAAAGAGGGGGATTTGGCCTTCCTGATTTGGAGAAATACTACCAGGCTACAGTACTAGTATGGGTAAGGGACTGGATATTACTAAAGAACAGAAGATTATTATGCCTGGAAGGCCATGACCTACAAATAGGATGGCATGCTATATTATGGGACCATAAATATAAAATACATAAATATTTTCGAAGGCACTATATTAGAAAAGCTCTTATTGATGTATGGGCAAAAATTTGGCAACCAAATTACACCCAGGTACCGAGTTGGATCTCATCGTTAGAAATGCATGTGCATCCGAAATTTATCCAATTAGATAGGATCATAACATATAAAAATATTTTAGATGAAAGAGGGGAATTGAAATCCAGGAAAACCCTCCAGGATGAAAGGATAGATCTGGAATGGTGGGCATACCTGCAGCTGCAGGCGAGATATTGGAAAGATAAAAAAGAGTTAGGCATTAAATTAGAACCGATAGAGTTGGATAAAATAGTATTGGGATCAGAGGATAAAATGATTAAAAAGCTATACTATTATTTGTTAGATTTGGCAATGTATGAAGAACAAGTAAAAGTAACTATATTAAAATGGAGTAAGGATTTTGGTTTAAACTTCGATCTGCACATCTGGCAAGAATTATGGGCAAGAAATAAGAAGCTTACTCTGGCCACCTCTTACAAAGAAAACCTCTATAAAATGTTTTATAGATGG
Source organism: Protobothrops mucrosquamatus (assembly GCF_001527695.2). Taxonomy (NCBI): domain Eukaryota; kingdom Metazoa; phylum Chordata; class Lepidosauria; order Squamata; family Viperidae; genus Protobothrops; species Protobothrops mucrosquamatus. Next base: position 255,158 of record NW_015386698.1, read on the forward strand.
CATCTCCCACCCATAAGATTAGCTAAAATGGGTCCCAACGTTTCCTCTAAATGTTGGAAATGTAATCTGACAATTGGAACATACTATCATATGTGGTGGGAGTGCACACGAGTTTGTGATTTTTGGACTAAGGTTAAAGAATGGCTGGAAGAAATACTAGAGCGAGTGGTAGAGTTAAAACCAGAATTTTTCCTATTAGGTATAACAACGCAGAAGTATGACAAAGGCGTACTCTATTTGATGCTACACATTCTAAAGGCTTCCAGATTGGTTTATGCTCAAAATTGGAGGAATAAAGGAATTCCAACGGAAGAAGAAATCCTGTATAAAATTTTATCATGTGCTGAGATGGACAGGCTTACAATGGCTATGAAAGACAAGACAGAACTGGAATATTTCAAAATCTGGGACAAATTTTATCGCTGGTATGAATCAAGGAGAACCGCTCGGATCTTAAGCTAATGATAGGATTGAAACATACATATAACTGTACATATAATTGTAAATATAATTGTATTGTGTAGAAGAATGAGGCTTATATAGAGGTTAAGGATGATGTATTAAGTTTTTGTATCATAAGAAACAAACTGTTAGGAATATTTACTCTGGAATGCCACGTATGTCCATTTTTGTTTTAATTGTATTATAAATAAAAAACTTTTTAAAATTAAAAAAAAAAGAAAAAAAGAAACACCTTAAATCCAATAATTTGTTTTTGAGGATCACAAATCAATTCGGCATCTGAACCTAGAAAAAAACAGCTGATCACACACACACACACACACACACATATATATATATTGTATCCATTACCTTGTTCATCTCTACATACCTTCACAGCTTGCTCACCCATAATCTAATCACTTTTCCCTCATTCATAAATTACATTATATTTCCTCTAATGTCACTCCAAAGGCTTACACATTCAAGAATCATTTTGAGATGGATCGTTCCTTTAACCTGCACAGAAATTATATCTTACTGATATTGGCTAGGATTTAGTGACAATTACCACATGGGGTTTCTTGTCTCTTCCTGCTCCCCACATCAGATTGAAAAATACTAACAATTTGGGATAGAGTGAATGTGATAAGGATGAATAGAGATGGGAGAGTCTATCCATTTTAAGGTTCTTGTCTTTATGCACATGTCATTTTGAATAGCAAACTTGGAAATACTTTTTAAAAGACCACACAAACATTTGCATACATGTTGGCTTGCATTTTCCCCCCCAAACAAATTCATTTTTATTGGCAATTTTGTGTAATGTATCAAGTTTTCGCAAACTCACTTCCCTAAATATAATGCAGTTTACTACATTAATTTCATAAATACATGCAGACTTTCTCCTGAAATATATTTTTAATTGGTGAACTTTGTTGCAAAAATTAGAATTGCAAATTCAGAATAATTAAATTTTGGTTCATGTAATAATGGTTTTTAAAGTGTTGGTAGCTGCACTGAAAAGGGAATGGGAGGGTTTTTGTTCGTTGTTTTTCTTTCATTCATTCATTCATGGATGGATGGACAGACAGATCACATTTCTATGGACACCCATGTATCCAAGAAAACTCTGAACATAAAACAAATAACAAACCATTAGTGATGCATCCCAGAATTTTGTCTTCACAGCTGCTTGGCCACACTACTCATTGTGCTCATCTGCTATGAGCACACATAAATCCTTCTCTTTTGTGGTTTTGTCTAACTTTGTACCCTCAGCAATATACCCTGCCAGAGGATTCTTTTTCCCCAAGTGCCTGATCTTCAATTTAGAAACACTGAACTGCAGTTTCCACATTTTTGACCAATTTTCAAGCAACACCAAATTATTTTCCACGTTACGGATATCCCTTGCAATGTCAACTCCATTACACATCTTTATGTAATAGTTTGTGTTACACGTCATGTGAGAGGGACAAAAAAAATGAAGAGAAATTAAATATTAAGAGATTACACTAGATCAGGGCTTTTCAACCTTTTCACCTATTGTACCACTTTTAGGATATGGCAATATCCGAGTACCACCTAGCAAGGTGTCAAAACTTGATGACCCCCTCCCAAAAGGAAAAAAAGTGATAAAGTACAGGTAGTCCTCGACTTACAACAGTTCGCTTAGTGACTGTTCGAAGTTACAATGGCACTGAAAAAAGTGCCCCCCAAGCCACAGCCGAGAAAGACACCTGCCTGCCCACCAGGCGGCGCTCTTCCTTCTGTCCAAGGTTTTCATTGTTGTGAGCATTTCTATTGAGGATTGGCAGTGGGGGTGGGGTGGGGGGGTGTTTGGTTTTTATTCCCCCCGTCTGCTGGGTGGTTGCAGCAGGTTTTGGTCACTTCACATGACCCTGGGACACTGTGACTGTCATAAATACGAATCAGTTGCCAAGCATCTGAATGTAAATCACAAGACCCTGGAGATGCTGCAACATTCCAGCTGATCGGCGCTTCTTCTGGGCTCAGCAGAAGCACCAGGATCAGTGCTGCTTTCCAGCTGATTGGTGCTTCTTCAGGGCTCAGCAGAAGCACCAGGATCAGCGCAGAGCTCCAGCTGGAGCCTGGCGCCGATCCTGGAGCTTCCGCTGAGCCCTGACAGCCCTGCAGATCCAGCCATCTCTCGCTCAGGCTTTGCGGTGCTGCCACTGGTTCAGCTCATTCCTCTCCCCCGCTACCACATTTTTAGGATGGTCACGTACCACCTGCCAGGTGCCAATGTACCATAGGTGGTACCTGTACCACTGGTTGAAAAGCCCTGCTCTAGTTTAAAGATTGAGATTGTTAGAAATAAAAGGAAGGAATATAAAGTTGGCTTATTTTATCAAGGTTAAGGTAGAAATGTTGTTATTTCCAGTAACCCTTATTTATTTATTTGATTTCTATAGGCATCTATCTCAATAGATTAATGGGCTTTTGCTGATGACCAGGACTGAAATGAAAATGCTTTATAGATTTGTTTATAGATAAGAGATGAGATATGAGAGGAAGAAACCATTGTATTTTACGAGGGATAATGGTGATAAATTACTAAATTTGTTGGTATTGGTTGTGGTAAAAGTGGAAGGTTACCTCTTTATGTACTGCTTTTCTTTCTCTTTATTATATTCTTATTTTTCTTTGTTTTCTGTTTTTCTTTCTACTTTTTCTTTTTCTGCACCTTCTATTTTATCTTTTTATTCTTCTATCTTTTAGTTTGTATTAATTTTAATTGTCATTAAAATATTTAATAAAATTATTAAAGACCCCCCTTTTTAACTTTTCACTGTCTGAACCACTTCGAAGTGGATTTCCCCCCCCCTTCACAATAGTCGCTATTCATTTTTTTAATTTGTTTTGTTTCTTTTAAACATCTGCAAATCTCATGCTCTGGCTGAGCAAGACTTAACATTTTACAATTTCTCAATGCAGCCATTAGGATCTGTCTCCACATTTCATCCAGAGAGAAATTTGAGGCAAATACATTGCTTCCATTTATTATTTATGAAATGTATTTTCCACCAAGAGCCTCTCTGATGGATTTCATGCAAAATTAGCACAATGCAGGCCTAAACTAGTAGGCAAAAGCCAGACATCAAAAGGAGAATAATACCCACCTAAAAAATATAGATTGAAAATCAACTCTACAGTCATGACCAGGGTAAAGCCTAGGACAATGGTGTGGTCTGAATCTGGCATTTAATGGGCAGGAAATCGGGTGCAGGAAAAGCAAATTCATTGTCTTTTGGCTGTCTTTCACTCTTCCTAGGAGGTGACATGATAGCAGTCTTCTAGTATTTGAGGGCCTGTAATAGAGAAGGGGGGTCAGCCTATTCTTCAAAGCAACTAGGGCAGGACAAAAAGTAAGAAATTATAAAGGAGAGATCCAACTTAGAACTAAGGAGAAATTTCCTGTCAGTGAGAACAAATAATCAATGCAACAGCTTCCTCCAGAACAGTGGTTCTCAACCAGTGGGTCGGGACCCCATTTGGGGTCAATCGACCATTTCACGGGGGTCGCCAAGCAAGGCTGTCCGCCATTTTTTTTGTCTGCCATTTTTTTTGTCCGCCATTTTTTTCCCTTTTCCGGCAGGTGCCTTACCTCCCTTGGGCTGGGCCAGCTGGTGGTCGGCCTGCTGCGTCTCTGCCACTTGCCAGCTACGCCTCGGCTGGCGCAGGGGGCGGAACCACGCATGCACGGCGGTCCCAGGCAGGGAAAATCCTCAACTTACGACCGGTTGGGTAGTCCTCGACTTACGACCGGTTTAGTCCTCGACTTACGACCGGTTTAGTCCTCGACTTACGACCGGTTTAGTCCTCAACTTACGACCGGTTTAGTCCTCGACTTACGACCGGTTGGGGTCGCGGCATTAAAAAGGTTGAGAACCACTGCTCCAGAAGTTGTGGGTGCTCCAACATTGGAATCCCAAATGTGCTTTTGCAAAAGGCAATTGGACTTTGTTTTTCCTTGAAGACATTTCACTTCTCATCAAGAAGCTTCTTCAGTTCTTCAGTTTGTTGGAAGCAAAACGTCTTCAAGGAAAAACAAAAAAAATCCAGTTACCTTTTGAAAAAGCACCTTTGGGATAACCATGACCTGGATGACTGAGAGTTCCCACAGATCTCCGTCACTGGAGGTTTTTAAGAAGAGATTGGGCAGGAATGGCTTTACAATTGTGGTGATTTGCTTAACGACCATGATAAAAATGGCCATAAATGTGGGTTTGGTCAGGTGATAGCTCACTTAGCGACCAAAATTCCAGTCCTGATAGTGGTCATAAGTTGAGGACTATCTGTATTCACTGGCTGTTAGCAATGTGATCTTGATGCCTCTGCTGTTTCTTCTACATCCAGCTTGTAGAGCTGGCAATGTTTGTTTGAAGTATTGTTGAAGTTCAGAGTTCTAAAAATATGAATATCTTGCTAGCATGTCAGGAAAATGGAATTGTTCAATAGTTTGAGCATTTCTTTGCATTGTCCTTTTTTTGCTATTGGAATATAAATTGATATTTTCCAGTCCTTTGGCCACTATTGTGATTTCCATACCAGCTTAGAAGTTGTATATAGTCTTTTTTTACTGTATCATCTTTTACGCTTTTACACATTTGCCTGGTATTGCATCAACTCCTGCAGTGAAGGCCTATTTACTTTCCAGAATGTCTGACTCTAGTTCAGTGAGGGACCCTTCATGCAAATCATTGATTTGAGGATCCTTTTTTTGTACAGTTCTTCCATATAATAGCACTTCCCTTCTTTACATCTTTTTTCTCCAGTAGATTTTTGCCTTTTTTTTTGTCTTTTATATCAATTAACTTCTGCAATTTTCTTAAATACCTAGCTGAGATTTTATTTCCGGTTTCTTTGCACTGTTTGTTTAGATATAATTTCTTGACTGTTCTTGCTTTTTTGGGGAGAACCCTCCTTTTTATTGCCTTTTGCTTTCTATTACCTTCATCCATTTTTAATGCATTAGTAGAAAACCATCTTGCCTTTCCTTTTTGCATTTTTGTTTGCTTCATCTTTAATAGTATCAAGAATTTCAGTCCAGAATTCTTCAGGTATTCATTTATCAAATCTAATTCATATTTTGCTTTCCCTTCACTTCATAATTATATGGGGTGTTGTTGAGGTCGAATCCTGTTAGTCTGATGGTTTTATCAGCTTTCTTTAATTTAAGTTGTAATTTTGCAAGGAGGAGTTTGTGATCTGAGCTGCAATGTTGTTTGGATAGACTGGATAGTGTTTCATTATCTCTGCAGAGTGTATATTAAATTTGATTTTTAGTGTTGGCAATTCAGTAATGCTCTTGTATTGCATAGGTTTTAGGTTTTTAGAGGAAGGTAATTAGTATAAACATTTAATTTTCTTGAAAAACTATTACTGTGTTGCCTGCTTTATTTTGTAAACCAAACTCTTTAAGATGCCCTTTTACATCAACTTAAAATCCCAGACTCTAACTAACATTTTCTGCATCGCATGAGAAAAGTACATCTTCCTTCCCCTATCCTTACTACTTTCTATAGAGGAACGATCGAGAGCATCCTGTCATATTGCATTACAGTCTGATTTGGAAGCATCACTGCTTCGCACAAGAAGGTGGTGCAGAGAGTGGTGAGGATGGCAGAAAAGATTATTGGCAGTTCCCTCCTTTCTGTCCAGGACATGGCATATAAGCGATGCTTGACCAAAGTTCGCACGATTGTCTGGGACACTACACATCCTCTCCATGACCAGTTTTGCTTGTTACCTTCTAGGAGGAGGCTCCGTTATCTTATCTAACTATTTATCTTAACATGATTTCTTTTTTGTATTGCATTGCATAGTATTGCATCACATTGACAAGATTTGGTAAAACACTATAATACTATAAGTAGTCCTCGACTTACAACAGTTCATTTAGTGACCTTTCAAATTTACAACAGCACTGACTTAGGACCATTTTTCACACTTATAACCATTGCAGCATCCCCATGATCATGTGATCAAAATTCAGATGCTTGGCAATTGACTCATATTTATGATGGTTGCAGCATCCCGGAGTCATGTAAACACTTTTTGTGACCTTCTGTCAAGCAACGTCAATGGGGAAGCCACTTAACAACTGTGTTACTAACTTAACAGCTGCAATGATTCATTTAACAACTGTGGCAAAAAAGGTCATAAAATGGGGCAAAATTCACTTAATAACTGTCTCAGCAAAAAAGTTGGGCTCAATTGCGGTTGTAAGTTGAGGATTACTTGTATTGAATTTCTTTTCCTCTTTATCTCTGGTTAGAGCATAGATCTGGATCACTCCTATTGTTTGACCTGCCTTGGAATTGAGATCATTTTATCATGGGGGGGCTGTATCAGAACAATGACCTGCTTATTCAATGTTTCTCAACCTCATCAACTTCAAGATGTTTGGACTTCAACTCCCAGAATCCTTCAGCCAGCATGTTTTCTTATTCATAACAATGACTGTTCTGTTATTTTCTTTTCTGCATAGAAGGGCTGACTCTCCTCTGAAGTGAAGTGACCCATTTCAGTCCTTTCCAGTTCACTGATTCGCAGAATGTTCAATTTTGACATTTCTGCCCTGACAATACCAAGTTTGCTTTCATTTATGGTTCTGACATACAACATGTTTTTTGCAGATCAACCTTTCTTTTGCTTCTGGCCATTTGGTCAGCTGGTTTTATTCTCTTGGTTCAAATCTAGGAAGCCCACACTGGCACTTACACAATATCTGCCCAACAATTTTAACATCAATTCCCAATGGAAAGCCAAATGGTCGCTGAACACCAAGTGTGGCAGGTTTTGAACTACCATGTCAGCAATGGACAATCCTGAATACGATTTGCACCTCACATGGCATCCTAATTTGTCCTAATTATGAATGTCTACTTGATTGGGGGAGGCAGAAAAGTAATGTGGACTGCCATTTCCTTTTCCAGTTGATCCTATTCTGTTAGATCCTTTGACTATGACTTGCATGACCCTCCTGATCTACAATATAGTTCGAAGTGACTTGGATCTACAAACTCTTTCACCACTACAAGATAACAATTGTTTCTTAATAGTAATCAATCATTTGCAAACACAAAATGAAATCAGAAATACTAGCAGAGGATACATTACTTTCTGTTAATAACTACTTTTCCTTTACCGTAGAATCCCATTAGGATTGAATTGGCATCTGTAGCTTCATAAAATTTGCCTCTGAGGACCAGTTCTGCTCCCAAAGGATATTGGGTAAGCTGGTATCCTGGGTCCCACATTTACACTCCATTATAAACTGCTGGCTCTCATTTTCTGTTCACCCAGTTCTTTACTCCTGAACATTCCCAGTGCCATACTAACACTCCATCTGCCTCAATGTAGAGCAAGGGTGGGGAACTATGGCCCCTTTATGCTGGCTCAAGAATTCTGGGAGTTGAAGTCCACAAGTCATAAAGAAGCCATAGTTCCCCACCTCTGATTTAGAGGCAGAAAAAGGGAGTTGGGCAGTGCATTACAAAGATGCTAGTATCTTAGCTATGATCTATGAATTTGAGAAGCTTCTGACCTGAAAACTCCTGAAACTGCTTCCATCTTAGTGGCATGACTATTTCCAAGATCTGATTCACAGTTCAGTGATAAAATAATAGGGGTACAACTATAATTGGGTGAGAGAACAGAAATAGCATTTAAGCTTATATATCGCCCCATAGCACTTTACTGAATTTGGACGGTTTACAATGTAGAATTATTTGTATATTGCCCCCAACAATCTGGGTCCTCGTTTTACAGATCTCAAAAGGATGGAAGGCTGAGTCAATCTTGAGCCCCGGCAGGACTGAACTCCAGGCTGTGGGCAGAGTTTGCCTGCAATACTGCACTTGAACCAGCAGGGTTCCTTCAGAATGGGACTGTCCCACTTCACAGTATAGGCAGCACATGTTTTTTTTTAAATTATTATCTCAACATATACCACATTCTTTGTAAAGTCAATCCCATGTGACTGTGTTTATATAAAAAAGGAAATCCAACACTTGCAGATGGAAGGGATAAAGACCATTCTACCACTGTAGCCTTCTCCAACCCACTTTCCAAATATATTAGATATCTCCCCACGCCGCCGCCACCATGGTCAATAGGCTACTGTTTGGGAATTATGAATGTCTGACACATCTGGAGAGAACCATATTGGGGAATATTACCCTTCATATTAAGAAAATCAAATCCATCGATCCTAAGGGAAATCAATCCTGACTGTTCTTTGGAAGGGCAGATACTGTAACTGAAGCTCAAATACTTTGGCCATCTAATGAGAAGAGGGGATTCATTGGAAAAGACGCCGATGTCAGGAAAGATCGAAGGCAAAAGGAGAAGGAGATGGGAGAGGATGAGATGCTTAGATAGTGTCATCGATGAATAAACATGAATTTGGGCAAACTCTGGGAGATGGTGAAGGACAGGAGGGCCTGACATGCTATGGTCCATGGGGTCACAAACAATAAGACACGACTTAGTGATTAAACAACAAACAACAACATCCTTCATATTGCTAAGTGTGCATAATCCAGATTGAAATCATAATTACACTGACAGTTTTTAATGCCATTCAAATGTGAGAGTTGGCATGAGCTACTTGGAACTGTTCCGCTGTTCTAACCTCAATTAGCCTGCAGTGATTTTTGGGAAATCACCAATTATTGCTAACTTATTAATTCAGTTTTATAATCATTCAACTTTCTGATTACAGAATGAATAAATATTATACAAAATCTACTACCAACTTCATTAATCACTGGATATGTGGAAAAAATGTGGATTATTAAGGCAATTATAGCATAATCATTACCTCTAGAAAAATCCATTAATCTTTATTTGGGTTTCTTAAGTTTGCATCTGTCAAAGCCAGTGGGGCTAATTTGACACAAAGTTGTGAAAATGTGCACATGGAGGATGATGATGGAGAATAATTAACACTTCTGTTATTTTTTATAAACAGTGCAAATATAGAAGCTTGTTATGAGAGATGGTTATTAGGAATTGGTTAGTGGCCTCAGGTTCATATTGTCAACTCCAGTTGGATTATCATTTCTAATTCAGATGGGTTGATTTGATTCAGTGTAAGGATTGGTTATCAGATGATAAAAATTCAGGAGATTCTTATGTAAATAACCAGATGCAAGCTTCACTGTTATCAGTAAAGAGAGAGCTGCCTGTTTGCTAGATCATGGAAAAGCTGTTTAAGAAGAAAGTCTTCATCCTAATATACACAAGAATATATTGACTCTAAACCAAAAATAGTTTACTGTAGTTGTTGGAACCCATTTCTCTCAACAAATCTTGCTGAAGAGAACTAGGTGAGAAGAGGGCTTGGTCAAAATCACTCTTAACTTTTAGGCAATTGGCAAAGAGTAACCTCCTATTTAAATTAATTTAAACTTTAAAAAATGCACAAAGCCACCCTAATTGGTATGAGTTTAATGAATTTGATTCTGATATGACTTTGAGTCTATGTCTTAAGGTAATCCAGACAAAGCAAAGGTATTAACATTACCTTTATTGTAAGGTTACAGTAACAGAATCTTGCAAAGCATTTCCCCCCTCTTTTATTTTTATTTTATTTTCCAGAAAACTAAGGAGAGTCCCTTCTGAGATGCTTCTCAGCACCCTTTTGCATCTGTGGGCTGAGATCCCTTTTGCATGATGATTGTCTAGTCTGTGGCTTTTCCTCCTATCGCCATGCCCACATACCATTAGAGTCTATGGCGGGGGGAGGGGGGTCAAACTCGCAATGTCATGTGACGTGTTGCGACATATCGTGACTTTTTCCCCATTGCCGGCAATGGGGTGGGCGCGGTTTTGGTGTGACGCATTCGGCCCACGGGCCGACAATTTGACACTCCTGGTTTATGGGAACTGTGGGAGTTAGGTTTCATGGACTGTGATCATCTTCTCTCTCTCATGAGTCCTTCCTTCCCTAACAATGTTGTCTGCAGTGTACCTCTATTTGCCCATCATCTCATTCCCCCCATAGCAGATCTTGCTGGTTCAGGTGGCTTTCTTAGGCTTTGTCTTCTGGACTCATTCATTCTGCTGGGGATGAAGGTCACTGCTTCATTCCTTGCCATATGGCTCATGTAGACGTCCCCCCTCCACACAGCTTTTATTATGTCCATAGAGGAACCTTGCTTAGGTAGTAGTGCTGCCCACAGAGTAGTGGCAATGTCTTAATTGCATCACTGGGTGCTAGTGCTGCCTATAGAACCTGAGGAAGCCATATGGAATCTTGTAAGTAGATTGACACAACAAGATGAACTACAACAAAACAAGGAAGAGAGGGAAAATACAGAATCATGAATATAGCACCAGTCTGCAACTTTTTAAAGGAACCACATTTTTTTCTGGGAACCTTTGACAGTTGTGAAGGGCACTCATACAATCCTAAGACAGATGCAGCTGCTTTAAGAAAGGTGTATTATATTTGTACCCTTCGTGCTCAGGAGCCACTTTTTTGAAATAAAAGCCAAATGTGCACAGACCCGAAATGCCTTCTCTAAGCTTGTCCTTGCAACCTATAGTTTATGTAAGTGCTTAAAAAAAAATAAAAAACTAAATGGATGGATCTTTTTAATCATTTACCATGCTTTACAATCTAATAAATTGGTCAAATAAAGGTTCAGCAATAATACATCCCAGCTCATGTCTAATTTTAATATTTCAGGCTGAGTGCCATTATACAGTATATCCTAAGGTATTTCATTAAAGCTGATCAGGGGCCCCCAAATCTGACAGGTCCTTTTTAATTACTTTTAGCTCTAATTCAGTGTAATTCCTTTCCACCCTGCTGAATTGTTTTCTGTGGATGCTATTGACTCATTCTGAATTAAATTCCAGTCACCATAATCTTTATGAATTACATGCCTCTCACTATATCATAATCAGAAGCCTATTGCATTCTTTTGGGATTGTAACAACAGTGACCAATTAATAAATGGAACCTGTATGACATTCTACAGTATTTCTCTCTTTAATTTCAGTGAAGCCATCAACATGATCAAAGTAGAATTATTGGGAGCTGTTGGCAACAAATCAAAAAGACATAGAAAGGCAAAGGTTTGCCACTTATTGCATCAAAATGCTCAATTTTGATTGCATGTAGAACATTTAAGTGGAAGATCTGATTTATCAGGATTTAAGCCTAAATAAATAAACAAATAACATAACATAACATAACAACATAACATAACATAACATAACATAACATAACATAACATAACATAACATAACATAACATAACATAACATAACATAACATAACATAACATAACATAACATAACATAACAAGTAACTGTGAGAGGGATCTCAGAGTCCTAGTGGACAATCACTTAAATATGAGCCAGCAGTGTGCTGCAGCTGCCAAAAAAACCAACACAGTGCTAGGCTGCATTAACAGAGGGATAGAATCAAGATCACGTGAAGTGTTAATACCACTTTGCAATGCCTTGGTAAGACCACACTCGTAATACTGCATCCAGTTTTGGTCACCACGATGTAAAAAAGATGTTGAGACTCTAGAAAGAGTACAGAGAAGAGCAACAAAGATGATTAGGGGGCTGGAGGCTAAAGTATATAAGGAACGGTTGCTGGAATTGGGTATGTCTAGTTTAACGAAGAGAAGGATGAGGGGTGACATGATAGCAGTGTTTCAATATCTCAGAGGTTGCCACAAAGAAGAGGGAGTCAAGCTATTCTCCAAAGCACCTGAAGGCAGGACAAGAAGTAATGGATGGAAACTAATCAAAGAGAGAAGCAATCTAGAACTAAGGAGAAATTTCCTGACAGTTAGAACAATTAATCAGTGGAACAACCTGCTTCCAGAAGCTGTGAATGCTCCAACACTGGAAGTTTTTAACAGGGGTGTCAAACTCGCAACGTCGAGTGACGTGTCGCAACATATCACAACTTTTTCCCCATTGCCGGTATAGGGTGGGCACTGTTTTGGCATGACGCATCCGGCCTGCGGGCTGGCAGTTTGACACTCCTGGTTTTTAAGAAGAGACTAGACAGCCATTTGTCTGAAATGGTATAGGGTTTCCTACCTGAGCAGGGGGTTAGACTAGATGACCTCCAAGGTCCCTTCCAACTTTATTATTATTATTATTATTATTATTATTATTATTATTATTATTATTATTATTATTATTATTATTATTATTATTATAACAACAATAATAACCAGGTACTTATTTAGGATCTGAATCATTGGAGTCAACATTTATTTGCCTAGACTATAATACTCATTCGAATAGAATGATGAATAGAATAATGATAATAGTAATAGATAATGATAATGATAATAGTACTACTATTACTCTCTATTTTATTAGTAGACTTATTAAGGTGTTGAGGTATCATGAATAACAGACATTGAAGTATTATGGATAACTATGTAATGCTTATATCTAATGCATTATTGTTTTTTAATGCCTTCAGTTTTGACTTCTGATGACTGCCTGGACTATACCCTGCATTTTTCTTGGCAGTATTTTTATAAGTGTTTGCCATTTCCTCTTCCTAGGGATGAAAGAGAGTGACTGGCCCATGGTCACCCAGTCTGGCAGTACTAGAATTAGTTTGATGCCTTAATTTACTGTACCATACTGGTTCTCATTTCCTACCTACCATTTTATCTATAGTTTCTTAGCATTGTAGGTGTCTTCCATGAACAATTAAGGAGCATACCAATAAACTAATACACAGCCACTTTTAATTAAAGTTGCACCCAGATTATTGTTGGAGCAAAGCTTTATATTGTAACAAAGATGAGGAATCTGTCAGTCTGCAGGTATTAATGGACTCAGCTTTTTGTTATTCATAGTCACCACAGTCAATAACTAGAAATTATAGAAACTAGATTTCATTTTACTTGGAAGCCACAAATTAACCTTCCATCTGTTCTGTTCTTGGTTGTTTTCCCTGCATTCCACTTAATGCTGGAACAGAACAGTGTTTAAATGGGGAATGGTAATGTCCGTAATCTTGATCATCCAGAGCTTCTAAATTCTTATTGTGCATTTTGTTAATTGTCAGGATCTCTTAATGGAAATTTGGAGGTCTGATTAGATATGACTAGATAAAGTTATTTTCGATTCATATCACTTGCACATTAGTTAATTCAAAAATCCATTTTCTCCTGTTTCTGAATTAATCTGTGAAATTGCACCTAAATGCCTATTTAAAAACATATTTTGAAACATATTTTACCTCACACTTCACTAAACCTATATTATCTGAAAATAAACATTTGTAAAATGTTTTCACTCCAAACATGCGTTATAAAGAGTATTTTGATATTTAGATATGAGAACTGCACACAACATTCATTGAAGTGCAAAATCCAAAACAATTTTTATATAATCATAGATTACCCAGGGAGTTGCAAATCAGGCCCCTTCAGAGCAGAATTCATAAATATTATAACATTCTGAGGTAACCTGAAATGTGATTTGTGTCAAGGGAGAACCTCAAAATTTCTCTCATTTGTTTTTTATAGTTGAAATCTGATGGCAATTTAGGAGACATGGTCCACAAGATCTGGCCTGTTTTGTGTTCTAATTTCTTATTATTGCAGCAGCTGGGGTGTCATATAATCATATAATCAATTGTTGGAAGGTCCATTTAAGGCCATCAAGCCCAAACTTCAAATCATTGCAGGCATCCAAATAAAAACAACTCTGACAGATGGTTGGTAAGCCATCTTAGACACATCCAATGAAGAGAAGCCCTTAATTATCAAACGGCTTACCCTTCAAATTGTTTAACAATCAAACATCATGTTTTCTTTTAGAAGAGCTGTGGTGGCACAGTGGTTAAAATGCAGTATTGCAGTATTGCAGGCTAATTCTGCTGACTGCCAGGGGCTCAATCCTCACCTGCTAAAGGTTGACTCAGCCTTCCATCCTTCCGAGGTTGGTAAAATGACCCAGATTGGGGGCAATATGCTGACTCTGTAAACCACTTAGAGAAGGCTGTAAGGCACTGTGAAGCAGTATATAAGTCTAAGTGCTATTGCTATTGCTATTTTTTCTTTTAATTTAATACCATTATTCCAAATCCTCCCCTTTTAGCAATAGACAATTGGTCCTAACATTCTTCTGTATGATAATCTTTTAGATAGTTGAAGATTGTTATCATAGCTGTCCTGTATCTTCTCACGACTGAACAGACACTGTTCCCCAGTCTCACTTTCCAGGATTTTGTTTCTAATTTTCTTTTTTTTAAAAATATATATATATATATATTTTATTAGATTTTATATGGGTAGGGAAAAGGTGGGGTCGGTGCAGGTACAGGAAAATCGGGATAAGGGGACAGGGTGTGGATAACTACAGTAAATACATAATTCAGCGAACAAGCTGTCGTCCGGGTCTTCATATTGAATATTATTGTTTATATAATACTAGACATTTATAAGAATAAATCGGTATAATTACAACTGACATTTGGTAAAACACTAATATTCCTTTAAATAATTAACATAGTTGATAGCATAACAACTATTTCCAATCATCAACCTTAATACCTAATATAATAAAGCTCTAAAATCTCTTCTTATTCTAACGTGTTTCAACCCACTGATAAAATTTTCCCCAGGTTTTATAAAACCTGTTTCTAATTTTCTGACATTGCCATTATCCTTCTCTGAATTTGCTCCAGTTTCTCTGAATCATTAAAGCATGATGTTCAGGATTCAGGGCACGGTTTGAGGTGCTGGTCTGTCTAAGGCAGAACTACATGACACTCAGTACAGGTGGTCCTCAACTTACAACAGTTCACTTAGTGACCATTCAAAGTTACAATGGCACTGAAAAAGTGACTTATGACCGTTTTTTCACAGTTATGATTTTTGCAGCATCCCCATGATCATGTGATCAGAATTCAGATGCTTGGCAACTGACTCATATTTATGATGGTTGCAAATGTCCCAGGGTTATGTGATTGTCTTTTGTGATCTGATAAGCAAAGTCAGCGAAGAAGCCAAATTCACTTAACAACCTTGTTACTAACTTACCAACTACAGTGATTCACTTAACAAGTGTGGCAAAAAAGGTCGTAAAATGGGGCAAATGTCTCAGCAACAGATATTTTGGGCTCAAGTGTGGTCGTAAGTTGAGGACTACCTGTATAACAATTCTCTATAAAAGAATGGATTATTTTCCCAATAGTGATCAGTTTTTTTTCATTTTTTATTTGTTCAAATAATGCATATAGCTACCAATTTCATTGGAGCTAACAGCAATAAAACAAGCATCCACAACAATTAAAAACAGTCACAGTAACCACCAATATACAATATGCCAGCGGTCCAAACTGTACAATCGGCACATAACTCTCATTCTCACAGCAGCTAACCTTGCCCAAGAGTCACATCAAGAATCCTGCCAGCCCAAAGAAACAAGTGGTCAGAAGGTGGTGCATTTTTTAACCTGCAGTGGGAACTTTATATTTTATATTTTCAACAGTTTTTGAAAGCTTTCTTTTCAAAGTTCAGGTAGGATACTTTTTGCATTAGTTCAGCACATCTATTTCACAAATTCTTTGTTGAACAATTTGGGCAGTGCAATTTCTTTTCATCCCTACTATTTCTGCCTTAAAAGAGATTTGTTATGTGGAGCTCTTTGAGCTTTGTTGTTTGCTTGTAGAACAAGCAACATTTCATTACCAGACTAGGTAATATCATCAGTGTGAGGGAGGTTGGAATTTGCTCCCAGTTCAACCCAGAACTACATATATTCTCTTCTATTAGAAATGCATTAATTTTAAAAAAATTCAAAGGCTTCCCATATTGTAACAGCAATATTGCTGAGAAAGAACAACAGCGTGGAGAAATATTTTCAAAGTTCATTTCAGTTTAGCCTAGCTAAAATTTTGTAGGGCTATTGTCTTCTATAAATGGGGTCATTCATTCATTCCTACTATTGTCATCACATTTTGACAACAACAACAACAAAAGAAAAGCAGCTTCAAGAGTTTCTTTTAGATTTCCTCATTATATTCTATATCTATCTATCTGTCTGTCTGTCTGTCTGTCTGTCTGTCTGTCTGTCTGTCTGTCTGTCTGTCTGTCTGTC
This sequence comes from Protobothrops mucrosquamatus, assembly GCF_001527695.2. Lineage (NCBI taxonomy): Eukaryota > Metazoa > Chordata > Lepidosauria > Squamata > Viperidae > Protobothrops > Protobothrops mucrosquamatus. The sequence continues at coordinate 271,735 of NW_015386698.1, forward strand.
TGTCTGTCTGTCTGTCTATCTATCTATCTACCTATCTCTATCATCTACTTACTTACTTATTTTATATGCCACCCATCTTACTAATAAAGCAAATCTATTGCCATTTTTTAAAATCAAATGGAATCTCAAATCTGTCTGGACTGATTTTTAAGTTAAAATTAAATATTGTTACCTTCACACCTCTAATTCATACAGGATCTTAACTGATTTTTGTATCCCTACTATCCAAACCCACCCTATATTTTGTGGATATCCAAAGTCAGTGTCAAGCTACAAAATTTATTATCTTTAGGACTGCCATAGTGCTTCTAGCTTGTCTACAGTTATTAGGGGGGGAGAGTTTGGGATCCACATGTGCTCCCTATCAGCATGAGAGTCGAAGCCACTGAAGACATGTTTTGGCAAACCGAAGTTTCCCCTCATAACAATTGCTGGAAGATTAATTGGACAATATGACCTGAACTGTCAGAGAGGGGAGGGAAAGTTTTACTCTTAATTATCTGTTTCCTGCCATATTCTCAGAGCTAGTTTTCCTTCTATTGTACCAGTTTGTTAATGCCTTAAAAGTTTATATTAGAGATCGCAATGTCTCTGGTACTTTTCTTCATTGGGCTTCTCAGTCGGAACTTGACAGTCAGTTTGCACAACCTCAATGTCACAATAGACCGGTGTGAGAGGGAATCTGAAGTCAGATTTCTTCCATGGGCAGGAGAGTGGGTGACCCTGTAATGTTATTTTGAGGACTGAAATAATGATTAGAAATGCTAATCTATAATATTTGCTCAGAAACAAGCCCATTAGAGGTGGTCATATACAAGATAACTGAGTACTTGCATTAAGTCTTACTAAATCGGAAAATCTTGAAATCTGAGTTGCTGTGTTGTGATATAGTTTGATTCACTCCATAATATCTGCTTGCCCATGTTCTGCAGCAACCAGTCAACCCTTAATAATAATACTATTACGGTTGGTCACTATTACAGTTGGTCACGGTCGGCCAGATGTTTAGACTGAATTTGGCATTTTTATCCATCTATCGAGTCCTTCTCAAGGATCTGGAATAGCCAGATGTTATTTGATGGTGTTAAATGTATCGTCGCAGGATGTAATCTGTTCCAAACAAAGCTGCCTTTATTTTACTGACTGATGATGATTTTGTCAATGCTGATGGCGTTCGTGTAGTGCTCCAGACATTTTGGGAATTACTGTATACTCAAGGCATCTATTACGATTGATACTATCTTTACTTTCTTTTGCCATAGTCACTTAACTTCTATTTTCAGGTCTTTGTATTTTTTAATTTTCTCTAGTTCTTTCTTTTTAGCCACCTCCAGGTACTGTAACATCCACTGCCCAGACTTTTTTAATCTTTTTTATTATTATTTAGAACAAGTTATATCCTGCAATGATACCTTTCACATTATTAAACAACATCTGGTAGGTGGATTAAAAAAAGTCTAAACATCTGGCTGACTATGTGACCAACCATAACAATAATTCTTGGATGCTACCTGAACAATTCTTTGATCCTTGGTTAGGACTTGAATTATTAAGTTTTTACCAGTCTTGGACTGTGAAACTAACTGTAGATTCTCACAGATGATAATGTCATCAGGAACAACAGCAATTGCTCAATTATTCAGTCACTAACTCCTTGTGCCCTGATAAGCATTTTATAAGCATTGTCTGTCAGTGAATGCTTTGAACAACAGTAGTTTAGTGCAATATACAATTACAAAATCATGGGCTAAACACTTAGAAAATAATTTAGTGGTGTTAAAGCTTAGAACTTTTTTTTCTTAAATTATTTTAATGGATAATCATCTCATATTGTTTCATATATAGTACCTTAACATTAATTCACTAGATTTGTATTGGATTTGTATCATTTTGCTTATGTGAAATAATTTCTGAGCCTATTTCTAGAAAAAGAATTAAGGACTATTTTTCTTTAAAAAATGACACATGTTTATATGTCTTATATAAGCATATAGACATTCAGAATATCAGCTATCGGATGAGCCAATGCATAGATGAATTAATCACGGACCACCACGTGGATCAGAGGGCTCAGGCTTTAGACTAAAGAATTCTTAAGTCCAAGAAACTTTTGAAATTGACCCCTTCAGCTGCTATCCAGCTCTTTGACCCATTTTGGAAGATGTATCGAGGGTGCTCATCACTCTAAGAGCTATCTCTCTACATCAAGTGATTCCATGCCAACAATTTCCTCATCAGTTGACACCTCTTCAAATTCTCCAGTGTGCAAAAACCATAAAGAGAAAGTAACCCTCCCTATCTCTTGCTTTTTATTCCTATTTATTCATTTCTCTCCCCCCCCCATCTGTTTGCTAACCTCTCTATGTTCCAGGCCAATGAACATGGCTACGTACAATTTTACAGTCAATATGTGTAAATAGATGGGGGAACTGGCTTCCTACTGTGTAATCTTTGCAGAACATGGACAGCATTAGCCACTGCCTGAGCAGCTGGGATAGCAGCTGGCACATGTGAAGATGCCATGGCCACCAGACTATTTTAGTCTGCAAAGTATTTTGAGCATAATGCTCCCTGGGAAACTTGACAATGACTAATATGTACTGAAGAATTCCAAACATCTGCAGGTTATGTACTTAGGTAGGCGAAGGATACAAAATATGGAGAAAATTCATGCTCAACCCAATCTGCACATTTCAGGTTGAGTTCAATACATGTTTGGGATAATAGCTATCCATCCATTGCCCCTACATTTAATTCCATTGATGAACTACTGCAGTGATGGCAGAATACTCTTACTAAATTAATTAAGAATTAAGGCTACATTTCACTAACCTGGTTTCCTCCAGAAAAATAGGGATTAGTACTCTTGTCATCCCAAATTAGCAGAGCCAATAATAAAATCCTAGGAATATAGATCACATGGCAAAGGAGTTTGATAGTGAGCTAAATAGGAAGTCCACTTTGAAGTCCATTCTCAGTTGAGCAATTTCACTCAATCCAACCTACTTCACAGGACTGTTTGGGGGGAGATGGATAAGGGAGTGCTAGAAGCAATGTTCTGAGGTCTGAGGCACAGTTTGGGACTTAAATCTAATGAATAAATATGTAGTGTAAACTGCTGCTAGTTAACAAAGTAAGACATGCAGAGCTTTTCAGACCCTGACTCACATTTCTTCTTTCTGTTCCCAGTTCCTATGTTTTGTACTATAACCATGAAGATCTGGCCCAGGAAGAGAAAGGTGCCCAGGAATCAGAAGGTGGAGAATCTCATTGTCAACTCCCACCAGAAATGAACAAGGCTTTCACTAAAAAAAAGGAGAGGAGAGGAGAGATCACATGCATTGTCTATGAAATTAAGCCAACCTTCCTTTTCCAGAAATTCTGCTGAAAACATCCATTTTGTCATAATTTCCTCTGAATTGGGAGTCAGATATTGGATGATATTTGGCCAGTTAGCAATAAAGACAAAAACTGGGGCCTTTGAAACATTCAGCACCCCAGGCTTAGGAACATAGCCAGGTTTTTTAGGGCCTTAGGAAAGGCTAACAGGGTTGGGTCCATTCTAATCTACAAAGGGAGGATGTCTCATAGAGCAGGGGCCACTGCAGAGAAGGTCTGTCTTCTGGTGTCCACCAGCCAACACTGTTTGGCTGTCAGGATCTCTAGCATGTCCATTCTGTTAGATCAAATTGGACAGGTAGACTCTCGGAAAAAAGGCAATCCCTCAGTCATTCCAATTGCAAGGAACAGCTCCTTTGAGAATTAATCTCCAGGTCAGTTTGGTTTAATTGAATTGGAGATTCAGTTGGATATGTCCAATTAGATGTACTGTTTCGCCATCCACTAACAAGAGACCACCTAAGCAACTAAGCCTACCATTCAATTATATCTACCAAGTAAACCAACCTAAAAAAAAGGTATGATCTTCTTTAGTTATAGATTTATTGGGGGGGGGGGTCTTCTAAATACATGAGTTATTGGAGCTAGATTGACAATTGTATTGGGGAAAATGAAGCCTTAATGCCAATGTCAGAAGAAATGGCTCAGATAATTAGATCTGGAAAAAATGTTCTCTAGACAGCAAATATGTCTTTGGTTTCAGTATAATCTAGCTCCATAAAGCCAATCAGAACTAAACTATTTGTATCAGAACTGGATGTTCAAAAAAATGCCCAATGTCCAATGGTTTAGAAAAAAATGGCACCTGGATAAAAGCCAATAAAAAATGGGAAAAAAATTGAACAGATAGTGCACAGAATGGTAGACAGCAGTACCAATACTTCTCAGGTTAAAAAGAAGCACAACCACAGTCAGTTTTGCCTCTTTTTTAAAAAAGAGATTCTCATGTTTTGGGCAATCTTTGCTTTTTCAAGGTTGCATTTGTAACTGTTCCCCTTTTTATCAGTAAACAAGCTTACATAGAAAAGGGCTGTGGTAATTGATGCTTGGACCAACATCTGGGTTTGACTCTTCATCCTTTAAAAAAAAAAGTATGGATTTGCCTTTCTTTGGATCAATTTTTGTTTCTTTGGTGCTTTGGCTCATATGAGATAAATATTGCTCTCTTTTTTCCCCATGTAACATGTTTCTGCTTGCTCATATCTTTTGCTTCTCTTTTCCATAACTTGGTATTGCATGAGTTCAAAGACTGATCTTGTGCTACTGTACAGATCCAAGATACTCTCACCTGACATTTATTATGGATACTCATGATGCTTTCTATACTGTAATGTTTCAAGTTTTTGTGAGCTCTTTCTAGGCAACAAGTAAAGCAGAAAAGTCACCCATGTGTAACCTGGGTGGCTGTATAAATTTGTTTAATAAAAAATTAATAAATTTTGAAGCATGAAAAACAGGCCCAGTATTTTGCTACGTGGATCTCTCTCTCTCCAATTAACTTCTGTACTTTTGGTCTTGAATTTAATTTGCCTGCCTCCCTTTTCTTAAAACAGATTTTGGCTGAGGAAAGGAAAGGAAAGGAAAGGAAAGGAAAGGAAAGGAAAGGAAAGGAAAGGAAAGATCAAAAGATTGATAATAATGCATTCCTTTCTCCTTTCCTTGCCTTTCCTTGTCTTTCCTTGCCTTGCCTTGCCTCGCCTCGCCTCGCCTTGCCTTGCCAGAATTTAAACCATCCAACATGCTATCTGAGAAATGACCTACTTATTTACCTAATTTGAGACAATTTTTTACAATCCTTGTTTCATTATATATTTGGAGATGTGAACATATAGGATATTCCATTGTAAAATGCTCCTGTTCAGTATTCTAGTAAGCCAGCCTGCACTTTTTCAACTCACTCTGTTTCACCCCCCCGATTAGCCACACTTTGTATCATTCCAGCACAAGTGCAGGATCCCAAGTTGGTGAAAGCTGTCATACATACATCTGATTCTCCAGAGCTTCAGTTGTATGTTCCTTCATCAAAAGAACATTGCAAAGTAGGGACATTTGTGTGGCATCACTGATTTTGTAATTTCATTCAGAAGTAGTAAGACTAGCTACAGGGACATTGAGCAAGGTGGTCAAAAGAGGACAGCCATAGCTGCCTAAGTGAATCATATGGCCATGGAAGCCATCTTGCTTTTTTTGATCCCTTCCCTAGATGCCCCTGATTTAACTGCACCTTCTGAGAATATTTATTAGTCTGCTTGCTTTTATTTTAAGAAATAGCATGAGGGTTTTAACTGCTCTTTTTAGTTAAGAACATTATTTTTTTATTTCTTTTCTGAGATTTTATTTTTTTCTTTTGATATAAATCACTTTGAAGTACTCTTGCTTTGAGGCCAACAAGAGATATTAAAATTCTGTTATAAATAAATCAATAAAGGAACAGAGGGAACCGAATAGTAAACACGCTCATAGCTGGCAACAGAATCCTAACAAATGAACTTTTCAACCATTTTTTTCTGTCGCTTCTTCTTTCCTTCATTTTTTCTTAAAGTCTACCATGCTTCCCTCTTGATTCCAGCAACCTGAGGCTATTCATCTCCATAGTAATGGTGATAAACAATCCAGGACTTCTCATTTGTGGGATGTTAATGAAGTGTATAATCATATATTTTTTTTCTGCAGAAATTGAAAGGGTGTTCTTGCAAGGGAGAGCAATCGGAAAGTCGTCTTGAATGACAGTATTTTTGTTATTTGCCCCCTTGATGGAGAATTAATTGCCTTTTGATTAATGAGCCTTTCAGAACAAAGCTGCAAACACCCAGTGCATCCTGAGAAGATGGACAGTAATAAAGTTTTCTTTTTTTCTTACACTTTAACTCTGTTCCTTATCCTTCCAACTCTGTTATTCTGTTATTTATTGTTTCTGTGTGTACAACTTTGTTTGTCTGTGCATGAACATATCATTTTGAGGCTAAAAGGGGACCTTCAATTGGAACAGAAACTAGTACAGTACTGTATGTAATTGAAAAATATTCCTAGGTTTCAGTTTTTAGTTCCGTGAAACCTTCTCAAGTTGGATGGACTTAAGAGAGTCATTTTATATGGTTCCAGCAAAATTAACAGTGTTTCAAAGTTTATCTAACAGCTCTAGAGATTAACCATATTATAAAGTGGTTATGTAACACTACCTTCTGGAATGAGATTTCCCCTTGTATTTGTGTAGCTCCTACCCTGCCACCATCCCCAAAAGCCTTAAACACCCTTCTGTTCTCTGAGGCTTAGGGTGATTGGGGCTGTTGGCAGACTGTGTGTGTGGTTAGCCAGATAGAATACAAAATAATAGAGTGGGAAGGGACCTTGGAGATCTTCTAGTCCAATCCCTTCCTCAAGCAGGAGACCCTGTACCATTTCAGACAAGTGGTTGTCCAGTCTCTTCTTAAAAACCTCCAATGATGGAGCATCCACAACTTCTGAAGTCAAGCTGTTCCACTGGTTTATTGTTCTCACTGTTAGGAAGTTTCTCCTTAATTCCAGGTTGCTTCTCTAGACTAGACTAACTATATCAAATCCTGCAACTGTTCTTCATATGTTTTAGTCTCCAGCCCTTAATCATCTACAGTATTCTTTTATCATTATTTTATTGTGTTGGTGTTATTGTACATTGCTCAGAGTCAGTTGATGAGGGGCAGTATCTAAATTGAATAAAATAAATTAACTGTATGTGTGTGTTTGTGTGTGTGCACAGATGTGTGTGTATAATGAGCAGCTTGGCACTTGCAGGAACTGTGTTAGTTACCTTAGCAAGTATTAAACATTAAGAGCTATGGAACACTTTGGATTCAAGCTGGTTAGTATTAGGCAGTGTGTGTGTGTGTTTGTGTGTACCCCTCCACTCATCCTGGTTAAGATTAAGAATGGAAGTGGTCTACAAGCCTTCTGCAGTTTTCTTAGCTCTGCCTATGAGCTTCCTGGAGGTATCTAATTGGTCATTGGGGGACACAGGATGAAGGAAAGGAAGGAAGGAAGGAAGGAAGGAAGGAAGGAAGGAAGGAAGGAAGGAAGGAAGGAAGGAAGGAAGGAATTGTTTAATTAAATTTTGAGACTACCTGATTCTCAGAAGACCTCAGGGCTGCTTACAATATGGACAAAAAAAGACCAAACCATATAAAACATGATGAATGGAATGAACTTTGAAATAGGGTGAGATTCATCTCTCATCTTATTTCTGCAACACATGAAAAATACTGACACACACATTACCCAAGAAAGCTTCATTATAGAAAAGACTGAACTGACTCTTTTTTTAAATTACTACTCATTAAAATTCAGGGCGCAAAGTGAAGTTTCTAATAGAGGTTAATGCATCCACTGCTAAATAAGAAGAGGTGCATGCAGAAGGACATGAGAACGGAAGAGAAAAAGGGAGGCAGTAGAGTTTCGGAGTGTGTTTGAACTGATTTAGATTATGAGTTTGGAATTAAAAAGATGTGATTAGGACACTGCTTGAATTTGAGGATGGATCTTGTTCTGTTTTCAATGTAAAGGCATTGAGATGAGGCAGGAGTAACAATAGTCTTCTCTTTAGTCAGATCACAACAGAACCAAAACAAAATGGCGTGGATTCCTCTTATACCCCTTTGCAGGGACAGTGTCAGCCAATCAAATCAACGGATTCTCCCGCCTTGCGCATGCGCAATAGGCTGGAGACAGCCTGTCTGGTCCCGGGCATCCACGTGGTCTGCCTGGGCCTCTCTGCAACTTCCTGCACCTGCTGAGTCACTCAGCAGGCCCAGGACATAACAGATGTTATGTGTGCAGCACTTCTCAAACAGTGAAGATATTTGTGCTGGGGAGACTCAGGACAGCTGAGATAGATATTTAAGGCATTTTTGGATAAACTAAGACTTTATCTCTTCACTTGTCCAGCAAGATCCTGTTTCTCACTTGCTGATCCCCAGCCTGCCTGCCTAATCTTCTGACTCTTCAATTAATCTATTGATTGACAGGCTCAGAATGAAAGGCCAAGAATCACTCCCTTTTGGATTCTTGCTTCATCTTTTTATCTTGGCAATATTTCATTCCTTTACTCTCTAGTTGCTATGGCTACATAGAGGTTTAATAACGGCAAGGCAGAAAACAGATACTGTACATCACATTCTTTGGAACTTATCCTGACCAAGATCACTTTCAAAATCTTATTCTCAAAGTTCCATCATGTGACTTGATTCTTTTTTTCACAAGCAGAGTTCAGAAAAGGACAAAGCAAAATCCCCAGGTGTCATCCAGAACTGACCATCCTCAACTCCTATCATTCCCAGCCTTTGGATCTGCTGATTCGAGTCCAACACATCTGGAGTCCTTCAGTTGGGGAAAATTGAATTAGAAAGTCTATGAGACTGCTGTACAAGCTTAGACAAACCATCTAACTCCATTTTTTAAAAATACTGGAGTATCTTTTTAGTTTCAAATTAGGCTGTTCCACAAATCCACCATATTGTCCCAGAGTATAGCATGGTGATGTTAAGATACAGGTTAGGTAAAACTTCCTAGCAAGACAAGACGTTCAACTACAGGACAATTAACTGAGGGACTTCAGGAATATTCCCCTGTTGGATATATGTAAAACGTGGTTTGACATTCATGTGTCAAAAATGCTTTGATTCCTGCTTAGAATAAAGACTTGAATTCAATGACCTGACAAGAACCTACCAATCCTTGAATTCTAGTTCAGAGCTTTGATCAAGGAATATCTACATGTAAAATATATGTTCTGCTACCAAGCATTTCTTAAAACATTGGTTCATGTAGCTGAAACATCTAACTTAATATTGCTTGCTATTTACCAGACTTGCCTTTGTTGTGGAATAAACTTATTTTTCCAGGATTGCATAATTCATTGAATCATAAATTAGTCAAACTTGTCACACTAGTGGTGTGCAAAATTGGTCTGGATGATTAAACAGGCAATGTTAATGCTACTGATAGATTGAATCTATCCCTATTCTATCCTTCTGTCTTGTATTCAATACTTGGATCCTAACCTTTGTATTCCACTCTGTTCCAAAGACTCTGAGTGCCTAATATCAAGTAACGAAAACAGAACACTAGCAATAAAAATAGTATTAAAGTCATAATTGTATCAAAATTAACAGATCATAAATAAGGATTAAAATTATCTCATGTATCTCTTTTAATCCCTAAATGCTCTCCTAAAGATCCAGGTTTTAGTTACTATATGAAACAACAGGAGCATTGAGGCTTTACAGATTTCCAGAGGCAGCATATTTCACAGGAATGGGACATCTAGAGCCAAGGCCTGCTAACCTGTCATCTCCTTTTAACCTACCTGGAAGGGGAACCTAGAACATGAGCTCATAGACCAGTGTTTCTCAGTCTTGGCAACCTTAAAATGTGTCGACTTCAACTCCCAGAATTCCCCAGCCAGCTTTGATTTTTGGATGTTGAAGTCCACAGATCTTAAATTTACTAAAGGTTAATAATAGTAATAGTAATAATAGAATAGGAAGGGACTTTGGAGGTCTCCTAGTCCAACCCCCTGCTCAGGTAGGAAACCCTATACCATTTCAAACAAATGGTTGTCCAGTCTCTTCTTAAAAACTTCCAGTGTTGGATCATTCACAGCTTCTGGAGGCAGGTTGTTCCACTGGTTAATTGTCCTAACTATCAGGAAATTTCTCCTTAATTCTAAGTTGCTTCTCTCTTTGATTAGTTTCCATCCATTGCTTCTTGTCCTTCTTTTAGATGCTTTGGAGAATAGCTTGACTCCCTCTTCTTTGTGGCAATCCCTTAGATACTGGAACACTGCAATCATGTCACCTCTCGTTCTTCTCTTCATTAAAGTAGACATACCCAATTCCAGCAACTGTTTCTTATATGTTTTATCCTCCAGTCCCCAAATCATCTTTGTTGCTCTTCTCTGTTGTCCTAGACTGAACAGATCCTTTCCCAAATCCCTCACTACTGTCCATGCTAGCTGAGTTGCAGTTTTATTCCTCTTGCTTTACAGGGTTATAAAATTCATGCAGATTTCTCTTAGAGAGATTGAATTATATATGGGAGGACTAAACTCTTTTGTCCCACTCTCATGCATGATTTTATTCCTTTGTATTTTGGAATAGAACTGTTACCTCCTCTGTCACCTCATCCTTGTTCTTTTCTCACCTGGATCCTCTTCAGCACTGTTTTATTTTCTTCTTCTCGAGTTGAAAATGGCCCAACTTTCTTCTCTTCTGATATTTTCTCCCCTTTGTCTTTACCTTTCCTCTTTCTCTGCTGTGCCTGCTGCCTCCCTCACCTTTTGTATCTTATATACTCTTTCTCTCTGCTCTCAGCCCTTTGGATAGGATTCTGTGCTTCAGGTCTGTGTTTTTCCCATATCCTGAGTAACTCATTCACATGACATGGTATTTTTCTGCAGGACATTTTACGTAATTTGATACCTTAGTACATTTTACACAACTTGAATCCTTTATGCAATGATGTCATGTCAGCAGCCCTCCATAAGTCTTGCCCCTGTGATGGCCATGATCAAGATCCATGTGAAAGGAAAATCATACAAGAAAGGCCTGGAACTCTGCCTTCACATAGGCTTCATGAAGGCAGCAGCTCTTCCTTCTCGGTAGTAGAACCATGGCCATTCTAGTACTGAAGATCCAAATCCAATGGCAGTGACTTGTCAACTCCTCATACATTACTGACTATGAAGGGATAGCTTGCCTAGAGAACTAAGGCTTGACTTTGTGTCCCCTGTTTATCTATCACTGTTCCTGCCCTTCATCTATTAGATTACTACATCTCCCATCCCATCCCATCTTCCCAGGGACACAAAGGCAGAATACAGGTTCTTCAACCTTTTCCTGATAGGATGTAGCTAACTAAGTGCTAGGCTTTTTAAACCTCTAATGTGTTTCCTGTAAAGAAATCTCCTTTCTGTTATAGTCATAAACCTGCTTTAGTAATTATTGCACACAAGACAGATTTCTGCTTTCAGGAATGCTTCCTTGCACAAATAGAACGTGTTGACCTTCAATATGTAGAAATGACAGGATTCTGTATTTTCTGGGCCCCCATGCCAGTCAGCTAATTGATCAAGAGCTCCAATGGAAATGAGAGAAAATCAAAAGGAGGTGATTAGGGAGAGATTTCCTGCTGGAGCTGATGCCTATCTGTCTCTACCAATTTTGCTGGAAAGGAAACAGAAAGCAAGAATCCAAGGGAGAAGATGACATGGGATGGTGAAGAAGAATAGCTGGAGTGTCAGCAACAAAAAAAGGTGATAAATAGAGGCAACTCCAGGTAGCCTGGAGGAAAAGTAAAACTGGCCACCAATAAAGCACTGAGAAAGGGAATAACAACAGCTTGACAAAGAGTTGAGGCTCACTATTAAGTGACTGTCCAGCAGCTAGCCAGCAAAAGATCTACCAAAAGTGAAGAAGATCAAGGACAGAAGGAGCTGGTAACCTAAGACACCAGTGGGCAAAAGGACTCCAGCTGAAATGAAAAGGGTGGACTGCAGTGAATATAGAAGCAATTAAAGAACTAGTCACAGTTTTAGCGAAGACTAGGGATTCGCTTGATCTATAGGCAGCTGTTTATATCCCTCAAAGAGAAAGTTGGAAAAAGAGACATAAAGACATTAAGCTAAAAAAAAAAAAAAGATTGGAGCACTTCTGTAAATAAATAAGACAATAAGGATAAGCCTTGGGCATAGAAAGTAGGAAAGAATCAGCAGAGGGGAAGAAAACAGTGAGGATTAAAACTTTAAATTAGCAAAACTAAAGTTGTGTTTTTGTTACTCTTGAGCAATAAAGAAATCCCTGCAAGTGTGAACCCAGACCAGTTTGTTGTCCTGCTTTTGTCTGTCCCATCCAAAACCAAACCATGACCAAGTTGTAGGCAATCTTGGTTGAATCTCTTCAGTTCTCTGGCTGGGTAAGAACCCCCTATGAAGAAGGTTATTACTAAAACGAGAATTATCTTAGACATAAAAGGTTTTGACCATTTGCTAAGTGTTCCATTTATTTCAGAAAAGTTTCTCTGGACATTGGTGTCTGCAACCCCAGAAAAAACTTTAATGGGCCTAATGCTCTAAGCAGGCCTTGTAGCTGAGCCTTGCCTATGGTTTCTATAGTCCCGTACAGAAAAATCATAAGGAAACTCTTGATGGGTTTTCACAGAGAGGTGAAGAGGTGAAAAGAGGGGATAGATGGGGAACTCATCAAATTTGCAGACGATACCAAGCTGGCAGGAATAGCCA
>NW_015386698.1:284501-347124 GCF_001527695.2 Protobothrops mucrosquamatus
CACTGGGCGCTATCTAACAAAATGAAATTCAATGGTGAAAAAAGTAAGGTTCTACATTTAGGCAAGAAAAACCAAATGTACAGGTATAGTATAGGGGGTACCTTGCTCAATAGTAGTAACTGTGAGAGGGATCTCGGAGTCCTAGTGGATAATCATTTAAATATGAGCCAGCAGTGTGCTGCAGCTGCCAAAAAAGCCAGCACAGTGCTAGGCTGCATTAACAGAGTGAAGTATTAATACCACTTTACAATGCCTTGGTAAGGCCACACTTGGAATACTGCATCCAGTTTTGGTCACCACGATGTAAAAAAGATGTTGAGACTCTAGAAAGAGTACAGAGAAGAGCAACAAAGATGATTAGGGGACTGGAGGCTAAAACATATAAGGAATGGTTGCTGGAATTGGGTATGTCTAGTTTAACAAAGAGAAGGATGAGGGGTGACATGATAGCAGTCTTCCAATATCTCAGGGGTTGCCACAAAGAAGAGGGAGTCAAGCTATTTTCCAAAGCGCCTGAAGGCAGGACAAGGAGCAATGGATGAAAACTAACCAAGGAGAGAAGCAACCTAGAACTAAGGAGAAACTTCCTGACAGTTAGAACAATTAACCAGTGGAACAATCTGCCTCCAGAAGCGGTGAATGCACCAACAGTGGAAGTTTTTAAGAAGAAGCTGGACAGCCATTTGTCCAAAATGGTATAGGGTTTCCTGCCTGAGCAGGGGGTTGGACTAGATGACCTCCAAGGTCCCTTCCAACTTTATCATTATTATTATAACCTTAACTTGTGTAAATGGAACTGCTAAAAGCTTTATCTGTTGTATGTATCCAGGCATGCTTTATTTGAGGGAACACAAACATAACAATCATAGTTTGTTTTTGAGCACTGCATTTGGGGTACTTTGTTAAATCCTGAGATTAGGGTTTAGAATGTTTGATGATCCCAATGAAAAGTTATACATGGATTTAAAACTCTTTTTTTCAACAGCATGAATACAAAATAACTTATACTACTCAGTTTAAGGCCCATTAGTAGATGAACACAATTTTAATCTGAGTATTTAGAGATAGTCCTCGATTTACAACCACAAATAGGACTAGAATTTCTGTTGCTAAGCAAGCTGGCTGCTAAGTGAGTCCCACATTTTTGCTATGGCTGTGAAGTGAATCCTTGCCATGGTTAAGTGAAATACAAAGTCGTTAAGGAAATCCGGCTCCCCCCATTGACTTTGCTAATCAGAAGCCAGCCTGGAAGGTCTCAGATAGTAATTATGTGACCCTCTGATCCTGCAACCATTGTAAATACATGCCAGTTGCCAAGCACCCAAATTTTGATCACATGACTGGGGGGATGCTGTAATTGTTACAAGTGCAAGGACAGGGCATTTTTTTTCAGTTCCCTTGCAACTTTGAATGGTTGTTAAATGAATGGTTGTAAAATGAGAACTACCTATATCTGCAATTTAAATCCCAGTGTGTATTTACCTGCCAAAGAAGCAGATGACATCCAATCTTTCTGTGCATATGCAAATTTAACCATTTCAACAAACTGAGACCTGTTTCCACTAATTTGGAGTCTTCCAAATGTGTCTCACAACATTTATAGTCCAAACTCAACAAGGTGAAGAGGGTGGTATGGAAATTCAGGCCAAAACAGCTCAAGGGCATCCACAGTGTGGAAAGTTATTTCAAAAGCTGTTGTTGAATCTAAGGTTGTTTCCCATTCTGTGCCCAGTTTTTGTCAACTTTAGCACATTTAGCACATATCAATAATGTTTAATGCATTTTGTTATCAAGAAAACTCCTACTGTTTGCAAGATTACATTTCTAACATCTCCTATTGTGTTGATTGGTGTTTCCACCACATAGGGAGCAAATCCATCTTATGATCTCCATGTATTTAAAACTGGTAATGGCAAATAATCAGTAGAGTCAACCTGATGTCACCAAAAAAGTCATTTTTGTTGTTTTTCCCAAAGTGACTGAAGAGAACAGCTTCATAGAATTAAATATTTTTCCAACTTTGTTCATCTAAATGCTTTTTTCAACCACTTTAAAAGTATATATTTTAAAGAAAATACATTTTTCAATCAAATTTGATACCTAGTGACTTTGTGAACACAACCAGCATCTTTTGTATTGTATCTAATTAGCATTGCATACAACAACATACACATGCATATACATTTTTTCGCTCCCCATTTTGATGAAATGATTCCCATGCTATTTAATTCTGTAATGGGCATAATAGTACATCCATAAGAAAAAAAATCTTATCTCTGATCTTGAAATCAATTATCAGTTTCTCTCTTGAAACTCCTTCTATGGACAACCTGGTCCCTCCAGATGTTTGGGCCTTTAATTCTCAGGGTTTACTTTCTATTGGTCATGTGAATTGGGTGTGATGGGAGAAACTCCACATTTCTTCAGACATTTAGCCTATTCGGTATTCAGATACCACGTGAGTGACATATCTATTAGACAAATCCATAACTGGCATGAAAAACATACTCAAAGATTGCTCACCAATGTTTTAGTTGGAAAAAGCCTATTCGTTAAATAATATTTTCATTAGCATCTTGAGTGAAGCAGCAGAGAGTGAAAGTTTATCAGAGTTGCAAATGATAACTAGGAGACAGTATTCAGAATTATTTTAATTGGCTAATGAGTTGAAAGAATAGAATTACATAGGGACAGATATAAATTAAATATGGTACTGGAGAAAAGAGAAGAAAAGGATGACCAAGTAGTAAGGTAGTTGGACTCAGTTACAGTGGTGACGAGCACACTGTTGGAAGACCTGAAAGACCAGGTTAGGGATAGGTCATAATGCAAGATAATATGATTGCTAAGGGTTGACAACAACCTGATGGCGCATAATTAATCAGTCATAGAGCAGGGGCAGCATCATTGCTGGGGGATCAGAAATGCCAAGGTGGCAGATAGAGCATCACGGCACAAGCCCCATCCTTTTTGAATACATATATAATCTCTTCTGATTTTGGCAGCATCCTGCAGACTTTACTAGACAGGAGGAAAAATATGTGTGAAAAGGATCTTATGTCATGGTTCCGACAGCTGAAACCCTTCAAAAGAACTTTGAGGCATTGTTTACCTTAAAAAATCTTTTATTGGGGGAAACAAAGTATTGGCACTACATAGTTGAACCCAAAAACTAAATTCCCCTCCCCTGGATACAAAGTAACAAAGTACAATTCCCACCCCCAATAAACAGTCATAAATCAGTCCCCAATTAGCTTGAAGCGCGGCCTTTCTCCCCAGTTCTCCAGCCCACCAAACCTTATCAGCTCTGGACGCAGTTTGTCCTTGGATTCCCACGGCAGAGTTATTATTATTATTATTATTATTATTATGGCTAACTGAACTCTCATCCCAATCCCCCCATCCCAGCACCAACTGATTCTAAAAGCATAGAGAAAATGGCTGCATTTTCATATGTTGTCAAAGCAAGAACATCCGATGTTAGCAGCGTTGACATCTTAAAATTCTACCTGATCATAGGCTGCCTAAAAAAGAAAAGTAGGAGCCATCAAGAGACGTCTAAATTCTAAATCATGTGGAGTTGTAATTCCACTCTATTCTCCATTGGTCTGAATCATGTCCAACCCACCTCTAAAAAAGTTTTAGAAAAAGAGAAACAAGTTGAAAAGGCAAGAAGAATGAACTAAAACAAAAATCCTATGATGTTTAGCTTTGAAGAGATACAATAGCACTTTTCAAGTAACTTAAGGGATGTCCAACAAAAGAAGGCTAAGAGCATTTCCCTTTCATCCCAGAATATAGGAAATATAATGATTATTTGAAAATACAACTGACTGAATACCAGGATAAAGCTCCTAACAACAAGAACAATCTGATCAGGGAATCAATTGCCAGAACTGATTTTGTCTATCTTGTAAAGAATATAGTTATCTCAAGAGGGTCTATTTAGAATTTCCTATCCTACTCTTGTAAGGTCAGGAGGACTTGTGGTCCTGTGTGACCTCCTTGCTCTGCAATTGTCCACTTCCAGAGGTTTCTGAAGCTTTTATAAAGCAGTCAAAACAATTTTATTGCACTAAATCTTTTGGCTTAGTTGATTATTTTGTTGCATTTTTCTCAAGGAAAGATGGTCTTCTGTCTAACTTATTTGATGTTTTAATTCTGGTGGACACCACTCAGAATCTTCAGATTGGGAAAGATTATAACCCCTGTTAACAAATAAACAATAAATGAATGAAATTAAGGCAGATGTGAGCTCTTCTGGGCTGAATTGGTTTGAGAAAATGACTGGATAGCCATCTGCCAGAGCTCTTTTAACTTAGATTGCTGTACTGAGAAGAGAATTAGACTTGATGTCTAAATCATCTAGTGTTATGATTGCCACATTTTGCTAGATTTTAACAATCAAAGCCCATCTTGTAAAATTGGTGCAAATTTGAAATGACAGGAAAGAATTTTTTTTATCAAATATTAAAGAGGAAATCTTGACTTCTGTAAAAGTCCTCTCTACTCCCTAGCACAATTTGACTAGTGCATTTTTCTGAAAGGAAGATGAGGGTTACTCCCCCACAACTTTTTACCTGTGAAATGGGGATAGGGTCAAGATAGGACCTTGAATTGCACCTGGAAGCTTACTGGAAGCTAGTGCAACTTATGAAGGTGTGTTTATGTTATTTTGGTTTATTCTCCTTTTTTTGGGGGGGGGTGGAAGAGGTAGGATCAAATTCAGTATTATTCCCATTTTAGTTAAATGTCATACTGTATCTTGATAGTAATAGAGCAGTTAGTTTGGATGCTCAAAACACATTTCCTTTACTTTTTGCCCAAAATTGATGAAGAAATTATTCCATCATTGCCTGCAGGTTTGGTACCAGATTTCAGCAGTCTAATCTTGATATTTTTCAAGTGTCCCAGCAAAGGAACTAGCAGTCCATGCTGTAAAATCTATAAGCAAAGGAAATGCATAACATCTGGAGTATCTAGAAAATGACTTGAGGACCACCTGTGTTGGTGGACCATGCTCTGAAATTCAGTGAGTAACCCTAAGGACACCAAGTCAGGGTGACAAAAGCTTTGAACTGGTTACTTACTGTCAGCATGTTTATCCAGATGCTGCCTGAATTCTAATCTTCAGTTGTCCCTTCGATCTTTCCTAGAGTCTGATTTCAGTGCTGTGGCCTTCTTGGACATTTAGTATTCTTTCAGTGTCTGCCTCTCTTGGTGCATATCTGTGCAAGCAATCAGTGTGTATCAGACACTTCTGCCTGCTTAATCAACTAAACAGACGGCACTCCTTAAATCTCACGCCATGTGAATTTATTACCCATAGAAACTTATAGAGTTAGCTATCGGCCCTTCAACACCAGAGCAGATGGCACCTCTGGAGGGCATTTTGGTCAATAGTTTAAAAACATGTTCTAGGCCTTCCCACAGAAGTGTGAAAAACTAAGGATTAAGGTTTTTCGCTTTGTGTGGAGGTGAATATAGTGGTATCATTATAACTGATTAACAGATGGAATTTGGGGGGACTGCAAGTCAAGGGCATTATGAAAGACCCTGGAATAAAGCCAGAGAGGTTGTATCACTAGCAAGCAATAAGACACCAAGAAGACAAACATTGTCTAGTTTGCCAAGTGTGTAGCTACCTTTTATTGCTTATTTGTAATGTACAGCTGCTTAACTCACAGCAGCTGTGGCAATGAAATGGAATCATGCCTCCTTGAGTGTGAATAGAAGTGCAGATTTGACCTATCAACTGTGACCAAGGGTTCAAGCAGCCAATGAAAACCCAGGAGATGGAAAATTAGTGAGCTAAGGTCTCTTGTCATTTCAGTATCTTTCTCAATTATATGGCCAGTTTGGCAGAGGTAACTGCCAGGGTCACTTGAAGAAAACTGCAGCCTTGGAAATCATGGACACAGCCCAGGCATCATGAAAATCTTTAACAGAATAACAGAGTTGAAAGTGTTGAAAGAAAAATCTTCATCAAAGTCCAGTCTAAGCTGGGAATAAACAAAATGGAGCCTGCTTTAGAAAGAATGTTGTAGTCTATTGAAGAGCAAAGCCAGACAGAAGCATGGCTTTGGGAAAGCTGACCACGTGTAGTAGGGAGTGGTGGGTTTTTATACCTTCTTGAGCTTTTGTTTGGAGTTGTTCCTATGGCATAAATTTTGACCTGAGTCTGAATGTCCCTTTCTGGTATTCTGATGGTGGTGAGTTAATTCTATTATGTCCCAAAGGTCATATCCTGCTTCCCTGGGGGTGTGGCTGGTGACTTTTGGTGTGAAGGATTGTTGATTCTATGGATCTTTGTCTTTCTAATCCCATCAGCTCTAAGCTTCCAGGTGTCAGTCTTTCTGAAAGGATTATATCTGCATTTCTACAAAGCTGGTTTCTGCGTGGGGGAGAAAGACTTGGGGCTATTAAGAAAAACTGCCTTTTTAAGATCCTTTGAGGAAATATAATATTCTGCCCTTTTAATATTTCCTTCTCTGGGTGGGGTTGACTTCCCACAGAAGGGACCTTGGAGGTCTTCTAGTCCAACTCCCTGCTCAAGCAGGAAAACCTATACCATTTCAGACAAATGTTTCTCCAATCTCTTCTTAAAAACTTCCAGTGTTGGAGCATTCACAATTTCTGGAGGCAACACTGATTAATTGTTCTAACTGTCAGGAAATTTCTCCTTAGTTCTAGGTTGCTTCTCTCCTTGATTAGTTTCCATCCGTTGCTTCTTCTCCTGCCTTCAGGTGCTTTGGAGAATAGCTTGACTCCCTCTTCTTTGTTGCAACCCCTTAGATATGTTGGTAAGAACAGATGACAGCTTGCAAACTTTCCTGGATGAATGAAGCTATCAGTGTAGCAAAGTGGGATAGTGGAAGTCTGGGAAGAATAGTCTTGCCATATGAAACAAGTATTTGGATCTTGTTGTGAAGAAGCCATCTCAAATGAAGTTTTGTAGGTTATTTTCTTTTTTGTGTATATCTGTCTTAAAATCCATCTTGACTCTTGGAAACTGCCTGGGCAAGTCTGTGCAGTTTTATTGGTAACATTTTCTTACCTTCTTTGTAGGGCTGAAAAAGCTTTGATTATTTTATTGAATTAAAAGATTTGTATTGTTGCTCATCCTAAAATGCAACTCACAGCAACAATAAACCACAAATCATAAAAACCATAAAACAAGAACTAGAAAAACCAAAGCAAAAGGTGTCTCAGCTGTTGCCTCGTTGTATAATGAAACATCTGATCCTAGCTCAGAGAGTACTAAATATTCCAGAGAGGGATTGACCCAAAGTCACCCAGCTGGCTTTGTGCCTAAATCTTTAACTCCTGCACCAAATTGTCTTTCTGTTTCCCTTTGTGTAATTAATTTTGAACTTAATTTTAATGTATGCAGCTAATATTGGATTCACTTTTCCAAAATAGATGGATATTTATACCCCACCTTGTTCTGTTTGGAAAATTGCAGTAGTCTGGATGATAAGAATAAACAGAGCACATTTATCAAAATATAAACATATCCCATTTCCCTCATAGGTTTCAGGAGTGCAGATACTAGATTAATTAATATTAATAGCCAAATTAATTCCCCTCCTTCCAGCTTGCACTTCCTTTCTTGTCTCTACCATAAAAGCATGGTTATATGCTATGAATGGCTTTAAATAAGTTTTGAATTCTTTTCATCCTCTGTTTGACGTTGCTTGTTTTAAGTTACAGAGTCAAAAGTTTTATGGAAGAAAAAAATGGCTTTCAAAGTAGAGGGAAATTTTAAAAATATAATGAAAATCTCTCAGAAATTGCAAAGAATTGCAAGTTTACTTTGAATGGGGGCAGAAAGTGACAACTTGGAGATTTCTGTTGATAAGAATAACAAAAAGCTTTAAAATAAAGAAATACATAAAAGGAGCGATCACAACTGAAGGCAAAATAGGATTTAAATCTTTATGGCAATTTACTGAGTTTTTGAAAATCGTCTCCCCTCCACTTTTCACAATCTGCAAATAGGGATGTTTGGATTCTCAATAAATCTGTCATTTTGCTACCAACTTTCAGTATTCCTAGGACACATTTTCCTCCCCAGGGAATTAAAAAGCCCATTTTAAAAAATTCAACAAAAAGATTCCAGTTAATAGGGATTGCACTAACATGAAGTCTCTCTTCAAAGCATCAGGGCTGTTGTAAGTTCATCAGATTCTTTAAAGAGAACTTAGAATAGACCCCTTTGGACATTTTTGTTCATTTTTAAAAAATAATGGCAACTTTGAAACTTCCTTTGTATATTTATTAAATTAAAGAGAATGTTGGCCAGACCGCCTATGGCTAGTCTTCTAGTTCCCATGGACTTTTTGGGGGGGGCACATTTAGTCCCATATCAACTTCAGAGGAATTTGTGATGAAATTATTTTATATTCCTATCTGCATATTATAAATATATGCTTCACTGAATTTTTTTTAAAAAAGCTGATCGAAAATTATGTTGAGACTAAAAGATAAAGTGGCGTACTCATCTGTAAATGTATACAAATCATGCTAAGTAAATCAGGTATTTTGTTTAGCATACTGTGGGAATCCCTTCAAGTTCTATTAAGCCACTCCACCATGGCTAGTGGGATTTCCTGCAAGGGATGAGCAAAGAATCCATGGAGCATAAGCCAAGGTATATATTTTCATCAGAATCACCCAAAGCATGAAGATCATTCTAGTTACCCAGATCTAATACTCCTCTTCCTATTCTCCCCACAACAACAACAACCCTGTGAGGTGAGTTGGACTGAGAGAGAGTGACTGGCCCAAAGTCACCCAGTCAGCTTTTATGATTAATATAGGACTAGAACTCACAGTTTTCTGATTTCTAACCTGGTACCTTAGCCACTAGACCAAACTGGCTGTCATGTATTGCTATATTTAGTATCATTTAGTGCTGGCTGAGGGGATGCGATGGCTCAGTGGCAAAAGATGCTGATTTTGTCATCTGGAAAGTTGGCGGTCCAGATTCAAGACCCGAGAGCAACACAACAGGGTAAGCTCCCATTCCTGCCCCAGTTCCTGTCCACCTAGCAGTTTGAAAGCATGAAAATGTGAGTAGATTAATAGATACCACTTTGGTGGGAAGGTCACAGTGTTCCATGCACCTCGGCATATAGTCATGCTGGCCACATGACCACAGAAACGTTTTCAGACAACGCTGGCTCCCTGGGCCAAGAAACAGAGATGAACACCGCCCCCTAGAGTCACATATGACTGAATAAGTGTCATGTGTGGATGATGAGTGTCAGATGGCTGTCAGTGTGAGGAAGAGCGGAAGGTCTTTCAGAGTACTAATGGTCTTTATGCCATGTTTAGATTACTAGTTGCTGATTTTGCTATGCAAGAAAAGAAAATTCAAAGCTGCAATGACGGAGTTCCAATGGGAAGATGTAAAAAGCATGAGCATAGAAAAAGTCAACACAATGTAAGAGGAAGTGAATTAACTACACATTGACATCTTAGGTATCAGTGAGCTGAAATGTATTGGACTTGGACCCTTTCAGAAGTTCACTCTCAGGTCACAATAAAAGAGTATTACATTCGTAGTTGGGGAAGATACAGCAAAGGCAGTACTTGAGTATAGTGCAGTCAATGGCTGAATAATATCAGTTAGATTTTGTGAACAACCCTTTAATAGGATAGCTATCCATCTTTATGCTCCAAACACTGATGCTCACAGATTGTACAAGTTAAATGTGCCACTTGTGGTAGTGGATTGGAATGCCAAAGCTGTAAATAGGACAAACTATAGCCTGATTGTCTAGCAAACTGAAATGAAGCAGCAGAATATCTGCTACCGCTACTCCACTCATTTCTTCATTCCTAACACAGTCTTCAAACAACCAAAATGGAATCTATATATATTGACATCACCAGATGGAGTAAACAGAAATCTTATTGACTATATTATTGGTGAATGAAGTGGAAGAGCCCAGATATATAGTCATAGCAAAGAAGGCCAGGAGCTGACTGTGGAACAGATTGCAAACTGCTGATGCACAAGTTCCAATTTAAGCTAGAGGAGAAGAAAGCTAACCTGCTCCCATGATGTCACATTGACCTACACCCACCATTTTCAAGGAGAATGCCAGGAACCATTCTGAAGTCCTAAACCTCATTCATTCAAAGGAACTGTGGAATGAAATGAAAGAAATTGTTAAGGAAGAATGTCAAAAGAGACAGTCATGGCTAAGAAACAGAAGAAAGAAAACTGGATGGCAAAACAAATGACAGAAATTGCATGAAGAGAGGCAAAGAAAAGGCAAGAAAGAGCAACATCTCAGAAAAAAAAAACTTAGCAAAGAGTTTCAGAAGATTGTAGAAGAGACAGGAAACAACATTACAGTGATATCTATTAAAGACACTGAAGATGGAAATAGTCATGGAAAAATAAGAAGAGTTTTCCAAAATATCTCTGAACTCAGAAAGAGGTTCCAACTTCGAATTGGTATGCTAAAGGATGTCAGTGGACAGATAGCAACTGATTCAAAGAAGATTATACTGAAATTCTGCAAAATAAAAATACCAACATAAAAAATATTGCCTCTTTACAAGAGTGTCTAGTACTGGGAGATGAAGTTAAATCAGCATGCCTGTCAGTACAAAATTGAAGGTTATAAGAATATCTACATAAATTTAGTAAGAGACATAAGAAGAATCTGTGAAAGTTCTAAATAAAATATGGCAGCCAATCTAGAGAAGAGACACAGTAGCCCACAGATTGGAAGAGATCAGTCTAAATACCAATACCAAGGAAAGTAGACTTAACAGTGTGTTCAAAGTTGATACAATAATCTTAATTTCACATACTAGCAAAGTAACACTTAGGATAATTCAACATGAATTAGAGCTGTACATGGAAAAGGAAATATCTGTATTTAGAAAAGGTCAAGAAACAAGAAATGTCATTGCTAAAGTATCTGGATACTAAGAAAGCTAAAGAATGGCAAAAAAGCAATATATGTTTGATTGATTACATAATCAAACATCTCTGGTTATGTCAACCATGTCAAGCTGTGGGATGTCCTTAGGAAAAGAGGAAGCTCAGGACATCTCATTGTTCTCATGTGAAACCTATATCTAGGTCAGGAAGCTATAGTGCAGTGATGGTGAACCTTTTAGAGACCGAGTGCCCCAAAACCGCCCCACCCCCCTGACCCACCTCCACTCTGCCCCACCCCCACCTGCCCACAGGGCCACCCACCTCCTCCACAGCCCACCGCAGATCACCCAGGTGGCCCTGCAGCGCCATGGCAGCCAAGCCCTCTGCCCTCACCCCGCAGCATCATCTGCGCATGACAGGGTGTGAGGGTGGAGTCTTGTCCCTGCTGTCCGGCTGTCATGTTCTTGGCTGCGCTGCTCTGCATGGGCCGCATCCAGGGGCGACTCTCCTCCGGGGGGGCTGCTGATGAGGAGGGGGCCATGGGGGGAGGTGGGGCTGGAACGATGGCAGCCGTGCCCACAGAGGGCTTTGAGTGCCGTCTCTGGCATGTGTGCCATAAGTTTGCCACCACTGCTATAGTGCAATTGGAATATGGTGAAATAGATTATCAGCAGGTCAGCAAAGAAGTGGGATAAGGCTGTCTTATCTCTCTTAGCTGTTCGACCTATATATTGAATATAAAATGAAAAAACCTGTATTTGAAGAAGAAGAACAGTGAGGTTTAAAAATTGGAAGAACAAACATAAGTAAACAATGCTAATGACACTATTCTAGTGACGCTACTTTGATAGCTGAAAATGCAAATGATCTGGATGCTCTAACAATGAAAGACAAAAGCCTAATGAAGAAATGGGATTAATAAAATTAATTTAAAGCAAACTACTGACAACAGGTGCAGCCACCAGCTTAAAAAGTGATAGTGAAGATAGTGAAATGTTGGGTAACTTTTCCCTTTTAGGACTATTAAAAGAAATTAGCTGTCAGATCTGCCTCAACTTAAACTTCTAAGTGAAAAATGATCCTAACACCATCGGGCTGAGAAAGGTATGATTTACCAGAAGCCAAGTGAAATACAGTAGTGCAAAGCCAGAACTGAAATTCGTGCGCCAAAACCCCAAGTGAAAACTTTCCCCCGCTTAGGCACTTCCCGTTGCCGGTCCCCCACTGTCCAACCAAATTCAAAGAAAATGTTTTGGAAACAGCCACTCTGATTGTAGGCTGGCTTGCAGTTGCATTCTTCTCATCATGGAGCCACCTGGAACTTTCACTTTCTTAACTTTCACTTTCCTCCCAAGCGCTCCGCCTCCCTCTCCCCCTGCCCCCAGGGTTCATGGCAGACTGGTACTGAAGTGAATGCAGAGAGCAAGCATGAGATGGCAGTTCTGACATTAGCAGTTAAGAAATATTGCACAAATTAGCCTTTGGTAAAGTAGCAGTAAAGGCCTAGGACAAGAAGCTATGACATCCGTATGCCTATACATATCAGAATAGCACAGGGAAGGATTTTACCTGCAACACTCTATGGAAGCAAAAGTTGGACTTTGAAGAAACAGGATAGAAAATCTATTGAAACTTTTGAACTTTGGTCCTGGACAACTCTTGAGAATATGATGAAAATAAATAAATTATAGAATAAATCACTTCAGAGTTCTCACTTGAGGCACAAATGACCAGACTCTGCATATTTTGGACTCATTATGCAAAGACCTATCTGTTGAGAAATCAATGATACATGGGAAAGGTGGAAGGAAAAGGGGAAAAAAGACTCCCACCAAAGCAGATGACTTTGATTACAGCAGTGATGAGTTCGCCGCTGGAAGAGCTAAAGATGTCATGGTTCCAACTAATGAAACACTTCAAAGAACTTCCAGGCAATGTTTACCCTAAAAGTCTTTATTAACAGCGTAACAGATTGACGGCACTTCAGATGAATTTCTCTTGCTTGTGTCTGACTTTTCTTGCTAAACCCCTCCCTTATTTTGCAGTCATAAGTCACATCTTCCAATTAGCCCGGAGGGCAAAGATTCACTTCCGTTCCTTTTCCCGGGCTTTCCTTAGTGATCTCCTCCCTTTCTCTGTCATCTGAATTAACTCTAAAAATACCAGACAATTCTGTATATTTTGTCAAAGCAATAATATCCTATATTAACAGTGTTGACAAAAGACCAGGTTGGGGACAGATCATCCTGGAGAATGTCAATCTATGAGGTCGTTAAAAGTCAACACTGACTTGATGGTACATATTCAATTGTGGGAACACAACCAATGGTAGTATATTCAATAAGCTGTGATTAAACTATGGCTATGCAAATCTAATCAAGGCAGGCATGAATGCAACCCTCAACAGGAATTCAGTGAAATAATCGCAATTCTCATTTCTTTTCCTCAGCTTTGCTCACCTGTTTGACTTATCTCCAGTCACCACAAGGCAGCCAGAGAGCAAACAAAATAGTATGGCAAAATGCCTTCTGCTTGCTTATAAAGGCATTCTTCTTCTCTCTCCCCCCCTTCCTCTTATGAAGGTCTGGGACTTTATGAGCTTCCAGAGATTTAGGATCCTGCCTCTGACATTGGCTTCCCCACCTCCTTGCTGGAGGGGATACACGTGATTAATCATCACCGCACCTCTCACTTAATAGGAACACGGCTATAAATGTAATCATGCAGTTTATGAGCTGTGAAGATCTGCTGGGCTCAGCAGAATCAATAAGGAAAGGAAGATGGCAACAATGGCCTTTTCTCTTCCTGCATTCAGTAGATATAACTGGTTTATTGTAGAGGTTGCTGCAAATAGTTTAGTCCTGCTACTCAGAACTGTATTTAAGCCACTGGGGTGTTTCAGCAGAAAAGGCAATCCAATGTTCTCTAGATCTTTTGAGTTACATTTCCTTGGAATTGGCACTGATGGGTTGGGGTTGATGGGTGCTAAAGTGCAAGATATCTTGCCTGGGGAATATCAGATTGCCCTATTTCTGCTCTTTAAGAACTCTGAGGTTCATAATTTATTACACAGGTCTTGGAAAGCTCCATAATTCTATAATAATATGTATGGAAAGGGACTTCAACCACTCAGGTTTCTACGTATTGCACCCTAGCATTCTAGTTACACTAGAGCATAATGGCTTCAAGGGAACCAATTAAGCTAAAGTACCAGCATCTAGACATCCAATTATCCAAAACCACTGACTTACAAAACTACTACTTCCTTGATAGGAACATCTTATCTATGTTTCCCATAAGAATTACTTGAGATTGGAAACATAAGTTAGTTTAACCACACATCTGCTCTAGGATTCTTTGAGTTTTATTGAATGTTTTGGTCCATATGAACAAGAAGTTGTCTTTCTCCTGAGTCCACGAATTTGATTCCATGGAGGCCAAGAGGAAATAAAAATGTTATGTTCCCTCATAAAGGAAAGATATGTAGGAATATGCCATGTTGGCAAAATTAATAGAATCCTAAAATATAAAGTTATAAGGGATCTTGAAGATCATGTAGTCCACCCCCTGCTATAGAGAGCCTATGGGGATGGTAATTTATTTATTATTATTTAGCATACAGAAGTCATGCAATCACTGATATACATATTTAGTTTAAATAGTCGACATATATGTAAAAGATGTGATATTCCTATACAAAATAGCAAATAACATCTTAAATATTAAATTAAGATAAAAGCATAATAAAATCACCATAACATGGTGCCCTAGAATTGCAATGGGATGAATATTATAATTCAAGATCTAAGGAAGCTAACTATTTAACTGCTTCTGGTGTGGCTGCGTTGAGATCATCCCAGATGCCTTGAAATTTCCTGAGGAGACCTTCTTGAACTATACGGGTTACAGTTTGTTCCAGAGCACCATAGTTGCATTGCAGGCACTCAGCCATTCTCCACTTAAAGAGTTTTGCCTTAGTTCTGGTATGGCCTGTCCTGATTCTATTCACATGGCTCCATATTCTGGGGGGGCAACTGCATTCCTGGAAGTGGTTTTGTTGGATCTAGATGATCTGTTTGATTGTGGTTATTAAAAGTCACCCATCTTAATCACCATTCTTCATCTAGATCAGGGGTCTTCAAACTTGGCCCTGAGGAATTCTGGGAGTTGAAGTCGACAAGTCATAAAAGGGCCAAGTTTGAAGACCCCTGATCTAGATCATAAGGCTGTGTATGTTATCCCAAATTGGTTTCCTAGAGATGAGTACTAGAGGTAGAGAGGTAGAGAGTCTAATATTTTATATTTAAGAAGATCTCTAGGAGTCAATGGCACATTTATCTTATGCTACTCTCAGACTGTCTGTTGTCACCTGAGATCAGGAGGGGCAATGTTGAAAGAACATGGAGCCACGAGAGTGGTGTGGGCTTAACATTTCCAGATATTATTCTCATTATGTCATTAAGGCAATGAGGGAACTGTTCAGAAGCCACTACAAAAAAAGTAGAAAAGGACAGGAATTCTTTGAGCCCTAGCACTTAGCAAGGGAAGAGACACAGCTTGGATCCTCTCTGACCCACTGTGTCTGTATGTCTGCCTGTGTGTGTCTGTGTCAGCGGTGGGGGGAGGGTAGAAGAGAGAATATAGCCTCTGTTAATATAGCCTCTGTCATTAAGTTTACAGTAATTCTATATTTTTGATGGAGTCTATTTCCTGACTGGGACCACCTTGATGGCTGACCTCTGTGTAACACAGGAATTCTCAAATAAATTTTGCCACAGGGGCTTCTCTGACCTCATACTGTGCAAGAAGAGCATGTACCCAACATTTCATTTTTTGAAATCAAATAGATGAGAGAGAGAGAGAGAGAGAGAGAGAGAGAGAGAGAGAGAGAGAGAGAGAGAGAGAGAGAGAGAGAGAGGCACAGAAAGAGGGAGGGAGGGACACACAGAGAGAGAGAAATGAGAGAGACAGAGATTTCGGTGGCAGATGAAACTGAATGTAAGTCTATGTCTTCAATGAGGGAGAAAAAAACTTAAGCTTTTTACCTTTTGTTAATTATAACCTTAAGTTTAGTAATTCTTATGTTTCAGCATATGTTTCTAACCCAGAACTGTTTTATTGATGCAATCTTTAAAAATCCATATAGAAGGCCTCTAAAGACAATAGGTAGAAAAATTCATAAACATTACTTTCAGCATAAGAGTTGGTTTGAACATGTCTCTCTTTTCTATACAGTATTCTCTATGGCAGAGCTCAGCAATATCGTCTGAATGTAAGTGCAAAAGTACACACACACACACACACATATATAGTCCTGAATATTGTCAAGCTTCCCACCTCACCACACGCACACACACCAAATTCATTGAAATGATTAAATAAGCTGCCCTGCTGCAGAGCAAAATGCCAGACTGTAGCATTGTTTTGATTTCCCAGATTGCCTTCTGGGATCCATAGAAATCCCCTAAGTATTTGTAGAAAATAAAAATGGTGATGTCTGCAACTCCAGACTTCATGGAAATATATCCAGAGGGAAAAAAGTATAAAAGAATAAAAGTATAAGCTTGTGTGATAACCAGTATTGCAGCTGCTGCTACATATGCTCCCAAGTTTGGTTTACAGACATTCACTCACACAAAGTGTGGAGGCACATAGAC
The DNA here is from genome assembly GCF_001527695.2 of Protobothrops mucrosquamatus. Taxonomy (NCBI): domain Eukaryota; kingdom Metazoa; phylum Chordata; class Lepidosauria; order Squamata; family Viperidae; genus Protobothrops; species Protobothrops mucrosquamatus. The sequence goes on from NW_015386698.1 coordinate 301,065, forward strand.
CTTGTAACCCCCTTCTCCCCTGCTTTCTACCTGAAGTTCCCAGATAGGTGCAGCTAGAACAGACGAGGCACACAGCCCTGGTCAACAGCCGGCAAATAATAAGGGACACAAACACAAATCTCTTACAATTGAACACTGGGGCACAACATGTTCTTTGGAATACATAAAGACCCAATGATTTTAAACTAACAGCAAAACTATACAGGTGCTTCTTTCTGACATGAACACATCCACATTTACCCCTATCCTTCCCAAATAGGCTGCTAGGTACTAGGTAGATGGATGGAAGCCACCAAGTCTGGATCCAAAGGACCCCTTTTTATCCCCAAATGTTCTTGCTTTGTTGATTAGCTGGAATTGGGGTTTTGTTCATGTGCTCCAACCTGTTGTGTCCCGTGCCTGCAAAAGCAGGCGCGGGAAGTTGCAAGAGTCCCGGGCATTTGTAAAAGCTGCCCGGGACCAGACTGACCGGCGCCGGCCTTGCACGCATGCGCAAGGCGGGAAAGGACTACCTTGTGACTGGGGAAATTGCCTGGGGATCGGAGAATATAAATATAGGCTTGCGCGCCTCTGGGGTTTTGTCGTTGTTCGTAGAGTGGAGCAAACAATAAAGACTTGTTGAAGATGAATCGTCTCAAGCGCCATTATTCCCAGGACTTAACACTGGCGACGAAGGTGGGATACAGTCTCTACAGCTAAGAAAAGCTAGAAGACTCACACAAAGAAGTCCGGGAAAGAAACGGCGTGGAAGTCAGTGTTATCCTGCCAGTACGGAATCACTGGAGGGTGTGTGTGGCTGAAGAAGACGACCCTGATCCTAGAACGGCGTGGAAGTCAGCGTTATCCTGCCAGTACGAATCGCTGGAGGGTGTGTGCGGCTGCAGACGACGACCCTGATCCTCGATCAGGGCTTGGAGACACACATTTCAACAGAGAGATCAGCGAGCTGGGAAAGCAGCAGAAGAATCTGCAAGTGGAGTGGCCAAGATTTTGCGGCCCACTCGAAGAGCTCCAGTGACTGCAACCATCCACACGAAGGTGAACAAGCGTTACCAAGCAGCTGGGAGGAGGTCCAAGCATCGTCAGGACAAGGGCCCAGCTGCGATTCATTGCCTCGGACGTGGTGGACGCCAGAAGCGTGCGGAAATAAAGGCTACATCGCTATGAGCTGCCTGGGTCGACTGAAGGAATTTCTACTAGACAGCATGATTTGCCACGATACGGCGGTTCCTTCACACCCTTCTACCAAAGGTGGCGTCCATGAATGGCGCAGCATTGTTTATTCTAGGGGGAAGGGGTGTTGTGTCCCGTGCCTGCAGAAGCAGGCGCGGGAAGTTGCAAGAGTCCCGGGCATTTGTAAAAGCTGCCCGGGACCAGACTGACCGGCGCCGGCCTTGCGCGCATGCGCAAGGCAGGAAAGGACTGCCTTGTGACTGGGGGAAATTGCCCGGGGATCGGAGAGTATAAATAGAGGCTTGCGCGCCTCTGGGGTTTTGTCATTGTTCGTAGAGTGGAGCAAACAATAAAGACTTGTTGAAGATGAATCGTCTCAAGCGCCATTATTCCCAGGACTTAACACAACCCACCTTCTTTTATCTGGTTCGGGTGACATTTTCTCCTTTATTTCCTTATCAACTTGTTTTTTTCTTATCTATCTCCCCCACTCCCAAATTTTTCAATAAGATTCCTGGGGTGGTTTTTTTTTTTTTTGTCCTCTTTGCTTACATGTCCTGCTTCATCTTTAGTTATAGCGATTTCAGTCTCATCTCATCCTGCCATCTTGATTTTTTTTTCTGACCAGTTTCTTCATGGATGGCCTTTAATTTAACACTACAAATAGCACCTCATCAATGGCTGAGAGATTTGAAGCGAGATTTGAAGTGTACACAAAGAATTTTCAACACTGAGTAATGCATTAGAACAAAATAGACCAGAATCAGTTAACAGATGATATAGATTCAAGAAATAAGAATGAAATTACAGTAATGTAATGTTGTTGGAGTTGATCCAAAGACAGAAATCTCAATATGTTTAAAACAGTGATTCTTAAACTGGGGGTAGTTTGAGCATATCTGCGGGGCATGTGAGCAATTTCAACTGGAGTAAGGAGCCAGTCTGGGATTGCTACTGCCAAGACGTTGTGTAAAACAACAGAGTCTGGGGAGCTTTTTTGTCTTTGTGAAGGTAATGACATTATTCAAGACTGGGAAAGGGGTAAGTGAGTCAGTTTAAGACCCATTGATTTAAAGTGGTATGCTTGCTGTATTATTTTCATATCCCAATTCCTCATCTGACAAACTGCTAAAGCTGTTTTAAAGTCTGGTTACCAACCCCGCTCAGAAATCTAATCACAGTAACTGCTATCTGGCTATTGTTTAAATTTAGTCAAGTCTGAGCATGTTGTTGTTGTTGTTTTAATCTCGGACCAATGGCTTGATTTTCATCCCTTCATGCTTAGTGCTTAATTTGGGGAGTTGGCAGGATCAATAAGGAGCAGAAAATAAGGGGCTGCCTGAGCAAACATGGCTAAATAATGGTATTTTTTGGGTGGTTGGGATTGGAAACAATGGAGGGGATAAGCAGGCTGCTTTCCCGTCTTTCCTTCTCATGATGTGGGCTATTGTAATACTTTGGGAGTATGTTTTTACCTGAGGGGGCACACTGGTTCAGTGGTTAAAGATGCTGAGTTTGTTGTCTGGAGAACTGACAGCCCAGGTTCGAGACCTGAGCTCCTTATGATGGGGTGAGCTCCCATTACTTGCCCCAGCTCCTGCCCATCTCGCAGTTCAAAAGCACGCAAATGCAAGTAGATTAAAAGGTACCCTTTTGTTGGGAAGGTAACAGCTTTCCGTGCCCCTTTGGCCTATAGCCATGCTACCACATGACCAGGAAATTGTCTTCGGACAATGCTAGCCCCCTCAGCCAAGAAATGGAGATGAGCACCATGGTCTATAATCAGACATGAGTAACAGGGAAACCTGTACTCTTTTTTATATTGTTTACCAGTAATTGAGTTCCCCTTTCCAAACTGAGACAGCAGTAAAGATCGGAGTAATTGGTTACATTGCTAGCACAGTTGGCAAGTCACATTCCTGATTCACAAGATAGCTTCAATTGATGCAAGGCTGAATCACTGGATGAAGTCGTATAATGGCTATCCATTAGCTGAGTAGAGTTTCCATTCCTCAGTTGTACTACCCTCAAATTTGACTGGGGGAATCCTTTAGAGGAGATTTTAGAATTGACAGGTGAGGGAGAAGGAGGGTGAAGGAAGGAGAATACTGATTTCTTGATATAAAGTTTGTTTTTGCAATATTGAAATAAGCCGTTCTTGCATGTTGCACAGAGACATATCTTCATCTTGCAACTGTTTGTGCTGTCAAGCTGTTCCGCTTCTCTCTTTTTCCCTCCCAGATCCAGTAATAATATTTGCAAAGCTGTTTGCCTGCATAGTGTATTTATCCACCATGGAATACTTGCTATTTATTTCCTTCACTTTGAGATTAGAAAATTACAGATATTGTAGAATTGCTAAGTAGATTTCCCTTCCCTGGCTCATCTCTCCCTCTCTGTTGCTTAATTCTACCAAAGTGATTAACCAGAAAAATGACGGCATTTTAAGGGCCTGATTTTTTTACATTGCTTGTGGGTTTTTTTAAAAAAAGAAAATCAACAAGTGATGAAACTAGCCGGGCTCAAAGAGCAGAAAACTCTCTCGATAAATGAAATCCGTTGTGCTCTGGTTATTTTTAATTTGCAAATGCCCCTTGATTATTTTTCTCTGCTTCAAAGACAACGTTATTGGTACAGAATCTCTAAAGGAAATATTTAGCTTTCTATGCATAGCATCGCAAGTGGATCTATTGGAGCAAACATTCATTTTGCAGGAGAAATTCAGGACTATCGGCTCTTATGAATTTGCAAACAACCATGAGAGAATACAAGGTTTCTCAGAATGATGTATGCATGGACTCAGACTGATATAACTACAGGAATCAATCTGGGTCAGTCACTGGGACTGGAGCTTTTGGACTGGTGCTGGAGCCCATCTTCAGAGAGCTTCTCTCTAGCCATATAGCCTATATTTGCCTTCATTCATGGTATAACTATCTTGGGCTTCTGCATTTGGATAACCTATAGTACAGCTAGTCCTCATTTAGCAACTACAATCAGGACTGGTAACTCAGTCATTAAGCAATGTGGTTGCTAATGATACTATAACTGTGCTTATGATGCCACTTCAGCTATCCTTTGCTTTATCGCTCTGCAAAGGTCGCAAATGCAATGACTGGTTGCAAAGTTACTTTGTCATCACTGCCATAACTATGAAATGTTGCTAAATGAGCATTACCTGTACAGATAGATTAATATTTTTAAGCTCTTTTTTAATAGGGATTTTTAATGACAAGTTTCTTGGGGTGGAAAAAGCTTTCAAAAACAGACTAAGGAAGAAGGCAAAAGAGACAGATCTGACTATTTAGGCAAAGACCAAAGGGTTTAGCTATTCTAAAACTGTTATTTCTTCCATTTTATCTGAGAAATTCCCTTTTAATAGCAGTTATATGCAAACAAGAGCAATCAATCAGAATAGTGCTGGAAGGGACCTTGGAGGTCTTCTAGTCCAATCCCCTGTTCAAGCAGGAGACCCTATACCACTTCAGACAAGTGCATGTCCAGTCTTTTCTTAAACATCTCTAGTGATGAAGCACCTACACCCTCTGAAGGCAAGCTGTTCCACTGGTTAATTGTCCTCACTGTTAGGAAGTTTCTCCTTAATTCCAGCTTGCTTCTCTCCTTGATTAGTTTCCATCCATTGTTTCTTGTCTTGCCTTCTGGTACTTTAGAAAATACGTTGATTCCTCTTCTTTGTGGCAGTTTAGAACTATTGGATTTAGCCAGGACCAAATAGATAGCAAAGTAATTCAACTTTTTCACCTAGAAAAAAGCAAAGCTATAACTGGAAGCCAACATGGCTTGTCAAAAACAAGTCATGCCAGACAAACTTTATTGCATTCTTTGGACATAATATACTTGGATTTCTATAAGGCATTTGACAAAGTAGATCTACTTCTTGGTAAGACAGAAAAATGTGGGATAGACAGCAACATCACCAGATGGATTTGTATCTGGCTGACCAACCACACTCAATGTGTAGTCCTCAATGGAACTACATCTACAGGGAGGGAAACATGCACTGAGTACCCCATGATTCTGCCTTAGGTCCAGTCTTCTTCAACATCTTCATAAATGATTTAGATGAGGGGATAGAAGGGGAACTCATCAAATTTGCAGACAACACCAAGCTAGAGGAATAGCCAAAATTTTAGAAGATAGGCTCAAGATCCAAAAGGATCTTGACAGACTTGAACACTGGGACCTATCCAACAAAATGTAATCCAGTGGCGAGAAAAGTAAGGTTTTACCCTTAGGCAAGGAAAACTAAATGCACACAGGTATAAAATAGATGGTATGTGGCTCAAAAGCAGTAACTCTGAGAGGGATCTAGGAGTCCTAGCGGACAATCACTTACGTATAAGCCAGCATGTACTGCAGTTGCTAAAAAAGTCAATGCAGTCCTTCACTGCATCTACAGAGGGATAATATCAAGGTCACATGAAATGTTAGTACTGCTTTTACACTTCTTTGGTAATTACCTCCTTTGGAATACAGCAAAAACATGATAAATGGTTGCAGGAATTGGGTATGTGTAGTGTAATGAAGGGAAGGACTAGAGGCGACATGACAGCAGTGTTCTAATATCTGAGGGGCTATCACAGAGTAGAGGGGGTCAATCTATTCTCCAAAGTACCTGATGGCAAGTCAAGAAGTAGCGGATGGAAATTTATCAAAGAGAGAAGCAACCTAGAGCTAAGGAGCAGTTTCCTGACAGTGATAACAATTAATCAGTGGAACAGCTTGTCTCCAGAGGCTGTGGATGCCCCATCACTGGAGGTTTTTAAGAAGAGATTGTCTGGCAGCCATTTGTCTGGAACAATATAGGGTCTCCTGCCTGAGCTGGGGATTGGACTAGAAGACCTCCAAGGTCCCTTCCAACTCAGCTATTCTCTTATTCCCTTAGTCCAGGCATGTCAAACTTGTGACATCAAGAGATGTTGCGCGATGTACCGCGACTTTTTCCCCATTGCCGGCAATGGGGTGGGCATGGTTTCAGCATGATGCATTCGGCCCGTAGGCCAGCAGTTTGACATGCCTGCCTTAGTCTATACTGAAATCCACAACTTTGTACCTAAACATCAGAAAGATAAGAATTTTAAAGATAAAATGTAAAAAATGGGTTTCCCTAAATACTGAATAATGGAAGTAGTTTAATTTTAAATGAATATTTAATTTAGCTTCCTTAGTTCTACATCTTTATTGTTTCCATGATGTATTTTGCCTTACAATTCAGTTTTCTGTACCCTGGTATAACTATAGCAATATCTAGAATTAATCATATGGATTGCAGAATGCACAGTTCGCTAAAATTTTAATTTTGCTTAATTCAACTGGAACTGTTCTTTCTCTACAGTCCTGATCAATATGAGAGATTTGAAAAAGTCTCCCTCCCTCTCTCCCTCCCCCCTCCCTCCCCCCTCTCCCACTCCTGCTCCCTCTCCCTCTTCTCCCCCCCCCTCTCTCTGTGCCTTTAAGTCAACCATTCTTACTTCTGGTGACTGCCTGGTCAAGTCCCTGGAGTTAACTTGACAAGACTTCAGAAGTGGATTGCCATTGCCCCCTTTCTGGGACTGAGAGTGAATGACTGGCCCAAGGTCACCCAGCTAGTTTCATGCCTAAAGTGGGACTAGAATGCCCAATTTCTGGCCTGGTGTCTTAATTGCTACACTAAAGTGGCTTTCTATTGGTAAACTACTGCAAATAATAATAATAATAAATAGCATGCACAATTGTTTAGATAAGATTGTACTTTGGGATATTTTATCCACCTGTATAACTTTTCATAGGGATGGGAGAAGAGGAGATTATGGAAGAAACAGAGAGGTGGGATTTTGCATATACACAGTTCTCTGTAAAATATCTTGGGAATAAAGCAGAACATGTAAAGGTTCCTAATATTGCTTTCAATTCAAGTAGTAATTTAGACATCTCAAATTAGGGCTGGGATTATTGCGATTAGGGATTAGCAGATCAGGAGAGGTCAAATCTATTAAATGGCTGGTTTGGGGAATTGATTTTTAAATCAGCCAATTTTCATACTGATTTCTAATTTAAAACTCACCTGAGGCATAGGCAGATTAGAATTGCAGTTTGTAAAATGTCTGAGGTGGCTAAACTGGGATGTTTTGCATTATTTTTACGATCCAGGTTATTTAGGGCACTATAGGTATCTTTGAAAAACAAAGATGTCTTCTTTCTTAGTACCTCTTGGAACAGCCATGTAATGTTCTGGGTCAAACCGTATGGTCAATTCAGGAAGTGCTAAGAAAGAAACCTTAATTTTCAGACTCTTGAACAGCAGTAATTAAGATGAGTTTTGAAAAAAACTAAAAAAAAAACATTCCCAGCTACTCCTACATATTAGAAACCAATGGTTTTCAGGCTCAACAAAACTATTCTGTTAAAAGACCCCATTTATTTTATTTATGCTTGAAGATAATGGCCAAATATTACCTTGAATTGAAAAGACCTAGGATTTAAGTTTTTGATCATATATAAATGCAGATATACCATTAACAATAAATAAATGTTGATCACTCTATATTACAGTAAGCATATTGTTTGTTGTAATTAGCTTTACAGGTAGTCCTCAACCTACAACCACAATTTCTGTTGCTAAACAATTCTAAATTACTAATTACTAACAGTTGCTAAGTGAATTTTGCTCCATTTTATGATCTTCTTGCCAGAAATGTTAAGTGAATCACTGCAATTAGTAACACAGTTGTTAAGTCAACCTGGCTTCCCCATTGACTTTGCTTGTGAGATCGCAAAAGGTGATCACATGATCCCTTGATGCTGCAACCGTCATAAATATGAGTCAGTTGTCAAGGGTCTGAATTTTTGACCACTGCTCTACCTGAGCTATGTGCAAGAATCTATTATTAAGTCAATTGTAGCATAAGGACTTACATTTCTGGAGAAGCTACATTTATTCTCATGCCATGCTAAAGTATAATAGTTTAACGAAGAGAAGGACAAGGGGGGACATGATAGCAGTGTTCCAATATCTCAGGGGCTGCCACAAAGAAGAGGGAGTCAAGCTATTCTCCAAGGCGCCTGAAGGCAGGACGAGAAGCAACAGGTGGAAACTGATCAAGGAGAGAAGCAATTTAGAACTAAGGAGAAACTTCCTGACAGTTAGAACAATTAACCAGTGGAACAACCTGCCTCCAGAAGCGGTGAATGCTCCAACACTGGAAGTCTTTAAGAAGAGACTGGACAGACTGGTGTAGGGTTCCTGCCTGAGCAGGGGGTTGGATTCGATGACCTCCAAGGTCCCTTCCAACATCATCATCATCATCATCATCATCATCATCATCATCATCATCATTATTATTATTATTATTATTATTATTATTATTATTATTATTATTATTATTATTATTATAGTAAAATTTGCTTTCTCCTACTCCATTCTACAGAGGAAAGCCTGCATCTCATGACCAATCCTCTTGCAACTTCATTAACCACTGATCAAATCAGTAATAACTTGTCCTAGCATCAGAATGAATACTTGTAAACCAGATGACTCACTTCATTCCTTGTCATGACTTTTCTTTCTTCTCTGAATTTATGATATAGTTCTTAAAAGCTTTGTTTCAACTACTGGTAATCCTTGGGAAATTGAGACCAGAATTTATGTCACTAAGCGATGCACTGATAAAGCATGATGTCATGTGACTGCATCACTTAGTGACAGCAATCTCAGACATATATCATAACTTCAAGATTGTATGGATTGTTAAGCTAGAAGAGGCTGACATCCCAGGCAAGGAGGCCAGTGGGTGTGTGGTTGCTGTAAGGGGTGCTGCGGGCAGGCACTAGAGAGTACAAGTGTGGATGTGTGGATGCTGTCAGAGGGGCAGGGGGTGCCACAGGCAAGTAGCAAAATGTCACAGTGCCACAGAGTGTAAGTGGCTTTAAAAAAAGCAGAGAGAATAACTTTTGACTTCCTACTGGGTCTTCCTTTGACTGTGCTTGTAGGAAGTTGGTAAGGAATATCAGAAATTGTGATCACATGACTGCAGCTCACTGTGATATCACAATTATTGGCTGGGCACCAAACACCTGGATTGTAATTATAAGATTGCAGGGTGCTGTGATGGCTAGAACTTTGAAGTCCCATCATAAGTCCCTCTAGTTCAGGGCTATCATAACTTTGAACACTCTCTGAAGGAGTGGTTGTAAACTGAGCACTATCTGTATTGAATGCAAGATCCATCTTTCTTCTATCTATATTATGCAGTCGGATGGAAAAACTGGACAGGACAAATACTATTTTACAGCAATACCTTATTATGGCCGAGTTTTCTTAGAATAACTCAGTTCATGTATCTACATAGGTTTTGCCATTTCAGGCCATCTATAGCTGATGCATGGTTGCTGCCAATGTTTCTTGGTGCTCCCCAATTCCATATACCTCCTGTTTTTTCACCTTCTGCTTGTCACCTTGTTGCCACTTTCTCCCATTAATGAACCAATCATTTCCTTGACTTTTTTCTTGTTTTTTACATGTTGAAAGAAGCCTTTTTTTGTCATTTTTGACTTTTGTCACAAGCCTTAGTTCATTTTGAGCCTTAGCTTTTCTCACTTAATTTTTGCAACCTTGGGCTAATTGCTGATATTCTGCCTTAGTTATGTGTCCCTTTTTCCACTTTTTATACTTGTCCTTTTTGTCTTTCAATTTATCAAAGAGTTTTTTATGCAGCCATGATGGTTTCTTTTGAGAGCTATTATTTTTCTTCTTCATTGGTATTGTGCTAGACTGGGCTTTTATAATCCCACTTTTCAAAGTTTCCCAAGCTTCTTGGGTTGTTTTCCCCTTGAAGATTCTCATCCATGGAATCCTTCCCAAGCCCTTTCTAAGTTTATTGAAATTAGCTTTCTTGAAGTCCAAGACTCTAGTTTGACTGTGTTCTATTGCTTGTGCTTGAATAATGTTGAATTCCAATATTGCATGATCACTTCGCCCCAAGGTTCTGTTAGTTCAACACCTTCTATCATTTCATCTCTGTTAGTGAGAATTAAATGCAATATGACTGATCCCTAGTTCCCTTCTCTACTTTTTGGGAGACAAAGGTATCTGCTAGGTGTGTCAGGAACCTGTTTGATCTTCCACTTGATGCAGAGTTTGTCTCCCAGTCATTGTCAGAGTATTAGTTCCCCATTACTATTGTGATGTGCTTCTTACATACCTTAGTTAACTGATTAGCAAAAAGTTCATCTATTTTTTCTGTTTGGTTGGATGGCCTATAGTATACACCTATGGTAGTGTCATTTCCCCCCCTTTTATATTGACCCAAATGTATTCAAGACAGTTTTCATCATTGTTGTGCTCAATTTCTGTAGAGATGTAGTTATTTCTTATAAATAGTGCAACTCCACCTCCTCTTTTATTTCGTCTGTTTATTTTAACTAATTTAAATCCCTCTAGCTATATATTCCATTTGTGGGTTTTATCCCACCACATTTCCGTAATGGCAACAATATTATATCTGCCCTCATTTACTTGAATTTCAAATTCACCCTTCTTATTTCTCATACTCTGTTCATTGCTATATAGACATTTGAGTCCTTTTTGACTGACTGTGTTTACTTTCTACATAACCTGTTTTGTGCCTCAGTTCCCCTACTTCCCACTTGTTTGATTAGTGCACTTGGTATGGCACTCACTATTAAAAGCTTGATTTTGCTTGACAGCAAGGTTGATATTCTTACCCACACAAACCTCTGTGTTACAAACACTGATAACCCTATTAGTTTTAAGATTGCTGGGGACAGAAATGTTCTGTATCAATTAACTCTCTGTCCCCATTGTTTAGTTTAAAAGTTTCTCCAGAAAATCCATGAATTTAATGCCAAGTAACTCGGTCCCTTTCTTTGATGGATGTAAACCATCTCTTTTGTACAGTTTTTTTATCAGACCAGCTGCAGACATCATGACTAATATAACCAAAGCCTTCCGCTTCACACCACTCCTTTAGTCACACATAGAAGTTCGCTATACGCTGGCCTTTTCCTTTTTGTTCTTTATATACAAGTAAAACCTCTAAAAAAGCCTACAGCCTATTTTACTAAGTTCCTGCCCCAAGGTGTGGAAATCATTCTGCACAGAGAATACATGTTTTTGGGACAGATCATTAGTGCCAAGATGTACAACAGCATCAACATCACAGCCCTTACTGGCATTCTTCACTATCTTAAAAATATGCCTCTCTTGTCTGCTGGCAGTAGCACCTGGCAGACACTTGACCTCTTTCAAAACCTCCGCATCCTTTTCTAAATTGACATCCCTTACAATTGAATCACCAATCAGAAGGTGGCTTCTCTTTTTTGATACCTTGTTCTTCTTGTATGATTGATGTGTAATACTTGAATACTGTTGCACGGAGCTTGGGTTTCAAACCCAGGCAGTCAGCTCTCCAGTTGACAAGTTCAGTTTTTTTAACCGCTGAGCCATCACACCTCCTCTCATGGGAAGCAGCAGAGAATATATACAATCTTCTACTTTCTCTGATAGTTCCATCTGCAATATTCTCTGATTGCCTGTAAAGTAAAGCTTTGGCTCCTAAAAGATGGTTTAATTGGTTTTCCTGCACATTGCAGAGGATTAGATGAACCTTGCAGCCACTTAATACCATAACTATGATTCTATGGTTTTAGTTTTGCTTCTAGAGCAGGGGTCTTCAAAGTTGGCCCTTTTATGACTTGTGGACTTCAACTCCCAGAATTCCTCAGCCAGGCATCCCTCCCTGTTCTAGAGGGAAGCGGGACTTGAATGGTGAAGGGGGAAATGGCATAAGAGTGGCAGAGACTGTTTCACATACCAGTGAGAATGTGAGTTCTGGATTGGGGTGGAGGACCTTAGCAGAAGAGATGGAAATGACCCCTTTCTGGTGCCTGAAGAAGACAGAGATAGACCAGAAGGGCAAAAGGCAGGGGGAGAGAAATCTTACCAACTAGAAATAGAAATTCTCCCTCTTGTTGTCCTCAGGCAGGAGAGGGAAGAGATCAGAAAGTGGAGCGTGTCTATGGAGATTCTCAGTCATCCAGCTCATGGTTGTCTCAAAGGTGCTTTTCAAAAGGCAACTGGACTTTGTTTTTCTTTGAAGAATTTTGCTTCTCATCCAAGAAGCTTCTTCAGTTTAGTTCAAACTGAAGAAGCTTTTGAATGAGAAGTGAAACATCTTCAAGGAAAAAACAAAGTCCAGTTGCCTTTTGAAAAAGCACCCTTGAGAAAGTGGAGGATCTTGCCCTCTCTAGATGACTAGAAGAAAAAGAAGAAGACAGGCAGAATCCCTTTTAGCCACTTGTAACAAGAAGGAAGGAGGTGGAGAAATACTTAATACCATTAATTTCAGAGGGTGAGAGAGGAAAAAGTGAGTGGGAAGAGAGGTGTTCAGTCAAGCTGATGAAACAGGAACCATTAATTCCCACGCTCAAGACATCTGTCATATCATCCAATCTGCCTTTGGCGGCCTGAAAGAGAACAGTCAACTACCTTTAGATTTAGAAAAGTGAGAAGAAAAAGCATAAAACTAAAATCTTGGGGTGGAACCTATGTAAAGGTTATTATTGCTGTGTACTGAAGGATACAGATCCTAAGTTATGGTTGGCTTCATTCTTGCCTGCAATAAAAGACTACTCAAGTTAAGTTATGTCCAAAAACCGACCCCCGAGTCAACCAATTCCGAAATAAGAAGTTGAATATCTAGAAAACCTAGATTTATGGTTGTGCTGGGCTGAAGCCTAACAATACATATTAGAAATTAAGAACATCCTCCTAGGCCAGTCTCAGGCTTGAGGTAGGGCATTTGTCTTATTTCTGGCAATATAATGTTCAGATTCCTCCCAGAGGGATCTAGGGCGGAAGTCTTTTTTAATCCATAATGTTGATGAGAAACTCAGAAGCATTGCATTCTATGCCTTTGCCCACTCCTTAGAAACAAACATTTTCAGCTGTAGGCCAATGCCACTAGTTTCCAACTCTGCCACTGACCATACCATCAACAAAGCTGAAAAGAAGGGCTACTGCGGTTAACAAGATACCATGGCTCACAGCAACATAATAAGTGGTTTGGAGCTTTGGCATTTTGATAATAGCTTCAACGCTGCCCATTCCAGATGTATTTTTCCCCCAACCAGCAGTTTAATGGTTTATTCAACTATGGTTTACGAGTTTTGCCCCCATACTCAGAGTATTAAATATTATAATTACAACAGAGCTAAAAAGAGGAAAGGGGGAGATTTTTACAAACATCATTTTAGGTCGGGGAGGTAAATTGTAATTATTTAAATGTTATATTTTCAGGACGTGGCTGTTCAGTTGTTTTGTGGTTAACCGTCGGAGCTGCCTAAGAATATGGCTATATATTGCAAACAGAATATATGCATTAAGAGTGATATTTGGGGGTGTTGACTCCAGTAGTAATGACAATTAATTTTTCAGTGATGAATATGGATTAAGTTTCCATTCAGATTTTAATGTCTGTTTTGAAACATAGCTGGATTCTCTAGGCAACTGGGGGGGAAAAGAAGAAAAACTATTTTGGCTCTTTGGTTATCGAGCGGATTCACTTGGTCATTCACTGGATCAAAAGAGTCACTTAAAATCTTGTGTTCTTCCCTTTCTCCTGCCAAACAGAATAGTGTCATGTTGTCAGAATTCTGTTACTTCTGCTGTGAGGTTTCTAATAGGCCATTTCCCTGCTCAATGAATTGTTCTTTCATTGTGTTTCCACAGTTAATTCCTTGACACTGAGTGGTGAGAGTGCATCTAAATGGAGAGAAAACCAAATGTGATTGGACTGGAGCGCTCACAATGAGCTGTTTGCTTTCCTCTGATTGTTGCCATTAATAAAACATTACATTAAATCAGAGCTGGGGACGAAGTGTAATTGGGATCATCCATCAGACTTCTAGCAGGAGAAGGGACTTCTGCTCCTCAGCCAAATGGAACAATCAGAATGACTCAGGCACAGATGGGGGAATGGAGGAGGTCAGCCTAGTGAAGTGACTGTATTGAGATTGGCAAGCAAAGGCATTAAGAATGGCAGGACAGTTTCTTGGTGTATTATTCAAATAAAGGACAGTCCTACAAAGAATTTTGGTCCAGAACTTCACAAGGGGATAAAAAAGACAATAAATGAGCACAGCTCATTCATTCATTCAGCTGCAGAAGGCTGAACAAATAATGAGATTTACTAATTGATCTTATTTATGTCTTAGGTTTACAGAGATCATCTTTAATACAAATGTCTTCTTCCGAAATTGCTTTTTTGCAGTAGGTTTCATTTATAATTTGCAAGCTGCCATTGTTTGTGATCTGTGTTTGCTCATTTTTCCCTAAATACAAGATCTTTGGAGATTTATGGCCATCAAGTGTCATTAGAGATATGTTATCCTCACACATTTCAAAATCCACGACTCCCATATTTGGTTGGGAACCGTCTGCTGGATTTTCCATCCATTTTTTAAAAATTTGGAGTTGCAATGAAGAAGAAATGTGTCCAACCTTTTAGGATTCCCCTTGGCTTCCCTCCATCATCAAGTGCAATAGTAATCTGGTGTCCAATTTTCCTACAAATAATTTCTTTAAAAGAGGGCTTGTACTATAGAAGGAAAACTTGTAATCTCATGAGAAACCCTTAGTGCAATGGAATAAACTTCATAATTTACAGATGCACTAAAGTTAGGTAACAGAACAATAATTTTGCATACAAAAGATCTCAGGGTTGGTTTCCAGCATCTTCTGCCTGAAATTTTTGGAGAATCATGGTTAATCAGTGTGAATAATACTAGTCTAAATTAGCCGAGAATCTGGCTCAGCTTCAGGAGCTTCCAGTTTAATCTGCACTGTGAAATTCAACTGTAAAGCTTTATTCATATTTCAACAACAGTAGTTACAATTCTCCATAGAGGTGGAGAACTCCATGGTACTTGCTTGCTATCATGCATTCCTGAAGATAAATCCTCATCAAAGAAGGAAGAATGTCAACACAACGGAGGCCATAGGATCAGGCTTAAGACTCCTGTTACCAAGAATTTTTCATCCTGGTTAAGAGAAGGACGTAAAACCATTTGATCCCAAGGAACACACCCTGGAATCTGGAAACCCAGTGATCAATCTGAGCTTTAAGGATAACACACTATTGGATACTATGTCTTGACAAGATCCTCTCTGACTGGCACAGGTTTGGCTTAGGACTGCCAAATATGAATCACTTGTGCCTTTTTTCCAAATTATTAATACTTTGGCTATGATTTTTGATCTGCTCTTATTGATAATCTGGCTATGACCTTTATTATACTCTACTACCTTATCAATATTCTATGTGTGGCTACTAAACTGCCCTTATTTTTTTTCTTTTTAAACAGTCATTGACTTTGTTAGTTCTCTTGGCATGTGTTTGAACTCTCCCTTGCACTCCCACGTCCCAACTTATCAAACCTATGTTTTCACTAGGAAGATGAAGTGGCAGCAAATTTTAGATTCATCTATTCAGTGGAATCACAACACCTGTTTTGGATTAAGGAGATCACAGAAAAACAGAGAGAAAAACACAATCTGTGTCCATCCAGCATTTATAAAGTGCTTAGGTACATCCCTCAATTCTCAATTCTGTTTCTAAAGAAAAACATTATTTGGCTCAGTTTGTTCCAGATTTTAAATTTAAGCAAAATACAATCTGCAGCCAAAGTCATAGTTTGCTTTGCCAAACAAAACACTTGTAATTTACCATCCTGTGGCATGGCACATGTCGATGCAGAATCATTTCTAAGTGACAAGCCTTTGGATCAAAGCTCTTCTGTTCGAAAAGTGAGAAGCTGCACATCTGAACGATCACTTCTAAACCTTGCAAGTAAATATTTCATTCCCGATGCAAAGGAGCAGGGCCTCCACCAGAGCAAACGCCAGAAAAATGAATAATTTTCTACAACAGCAAATGATCGTATTTCATTAAGAATAAAGAGTTTTATGCTATTTGGATCTCAAATCTGAGGCATTATGGAAAGCAAAAGAAAGGTAATTGGGTGCAACATTCGTCAGCTGAACATATATACATAAATCAATGTCTGAATGTTAAATAGCAAAGAGAATATGATCAGTCTCTTAAAACTGTACCTGATGACTCTGAGAAACAGCTGCGGAATAATGACAGAGAAGAACTGTTTGAGCTTCTTCAAATAGTAATCCATAACTGTTTGATTAGAAAGGAGGATATTGCCGTAATGGTATAAGTGGCTGATAATAAAAGACTCCCTTTTCCTTCCCCAACGTGCCGATGCATTCACTTAGTGACGTTATAGAAGTCAGAATTGGGAGTGTCTATTAATAGAAGATGCTCTTGCGTTCTTTATTAGCTGCAAGGCTTTGTCAAAAGCACAGGGCAGCTGTGGAAAACTAACAGCCCACCAGTGACCCAGAGCTTGCAGGAGGAACAGCAGGGTAATGAAGAGGTCATTTCAATACTTGTGACCATTATTGTGAAAAAAATTAGTTTTGTGCTATTTCTCATGTTTATAGCAGGATGTGAGCCGAGTGTCAAACGAGATGGCAGGGCTAGATTAGCATTAGGTGAAGTGAGGTAGTCATTTCAGGCAATAGATATGGAAAGGCAGAAGAAACTATGTATTGGGGGAACTCTGAATTCTTCAAGCTTGGGGTGGAAAAGTCTATTTTATTTCTAGGAAGGAAGGAAGGAAGGAAGGAAGGAAGGAAGGAAGGAAGGAAGGAAGGAAGGAAGGAAGGAAGGAAGGAAGGAAGGAAGGAAGGAAGGAAGGGTTTGCATTGTCTGCAAATAAGTCTGCTTCATTATTTTATGGGAAAACCAGGGCTTTTTTTCTCATAGAACACCCAGAACGAAGTTCCGGCACCTTTTTGGGATGGAACCTTGTAGGGTAGGCAAGGCAGGTTGTATGACATGTGTGAGTTCCAGCATCTTTTTTTTTTTAGAAAAAAAGCACTGGGGAAAACCATTAAGAAGTAATGGGTAAGTCTCTTGATGGTAATTATTTCTGTGTGAGTAATAATTCGGTTGTTGAAATTCCTGTAACCCTATCCTTCTTGCTTCAGTAAATCTCAGTGAGATTTTTACTTGGAAGAGTTACTTTCAGTTGAGGCAGATGCCAAAGTCTAAATGCTGAAATTCAGATGGATAGTACTGTAGTAACCGTATAGGACTTTTACCATAGACATGCAGGCACGTTGTGATGCTCCGTCTGCACTCATTGCAAGTAACAGCTAATGCTGTTTTTATTAACTGACAATTAAGCTAATTGGGTAAAGAGTGGTGCTTCACTCCTGGTGACCGCAAGGATACATCCAAGTAGGTTTCTTAGTGACAATAGAGAATGAATTCACAGTTGTCTTCTTTCAAAATGTGTTGTTGTTGCTGTTGGCTTAGCTTTCTAATCTAGTCTACAGCTTGAAATGTCTTAGTGGTCTCCTCTCACAGTACTAATTATATTTCCAATCAGATGAGATTCTGATTATCAAATGATCAAGTAGGTGCTGCAATCTACTCTAGATCTTTACAATGATAAGAGGTTTCTTTCAAGCAGGTGGTTCATAATCATCTCATTGTCATTTTCTTAGCAATATACAGAAGTTTGGCATTGCTGCCACCTCAATATTTCCCAAGTTTGTTGATGAAAAGGGAGACAAAATTCTCCAATGAAGTTGAGCTGATCATTTGCCATTGGGGCAGCATTATTATTTTTTTAAACAGAAAAGATTGTTGTTAGTTGGTTAGTTGATGGCTGAGGGTCCACACTGCAAGTATTAACACCAACTGTGTGGACAGCTTGACCACTATTTTGCGCTCTCCTCAGTGCATCAATGGACACATGGCAGAGGTGGAATGTATTTGAAGAACATTCTGCAAAATGGCCTTTCTAAGAATGTAAAGCAAAATAACAGAATAACAGAGTTGGAAGGGACCTTGGAGGTCTTCTAGTCCAACCCTCTGCTCCAGCAGGAGACCCTAGACCACAACCTCTGAAGGCAACCCATTCCACTGGTTAATTATTCTCACTGTCAGGAAATTTCTCCTTATTTCTAAGTTGGTCCTCTCCTTAAATAGTTTCCATCCATTGCTTCCTGTCCTGCTTTCTGATACTTTGGAAAATAGGTTGACACCTCCCCTTTTTTTGTGGCAGCCCCTCAATATAATATATATATTATTATATTGTAATACTATATCATATAGATATTGTTATATTATATAGTATTATCATATATAGTGTAATATATGATATAATAATTTATCCAGGGATTTCTTTCCTAACAAAATGCCTACTATGAAATTTCCGCAGAACTTTTTCTTTTTTTCTCCCAAAAAGCCTTGGAAATACAGATTTTTTTTTCTCTTGATAATGCATTCAATGGACAAGTGACTATTTAAACCATATATGATTTATCTAGAAGCTTTCCTGGCACCCCAAGTACAGTTGTTTTCAATATTTTCTCTTCCTGTCCTCCTGAATCATACTGTCATTGCATTATGTATGCATTCTGGGCTATGTGATGACATTTGTGCCAAAGGCTTCCTGCCATCTCTGGCCTGGCAGTTCATACAACTCATTGGACTGATGGTAAATGATGGTACCAAAGTGTAAAAATGCAGCTTTTACTATCCCGCTAGAATTCATGTATAACTTATAGTCAGAGCTGACTGACTGGATGATGTGGTCAGGTCATTATCCTGGTTATATACAATCCCTGATTGGCTGGAAGATGTGGCCAGCAGTAAGAAAAATCCTCTTTAAAAATTAACAAAGGTCTAACCTGCTGCCAAGAAGAGTTGAAATGAAACTAAAAGGGATATAAAGGCAAATTACATAAATGGAACAAGGTGAAAGGACATAATTGGAACATTTCACCCAACATTTCTCCTTTGCACTAGAAAATGTTCATCCATGTAAATTTGCCTACCCTGAAAAAAATACACTTTCCTGCTGACACTTCACCTAGGTTCTCTCTTCCTAACCCCAGCAAATAATGCCACCTGAGCACCCATTTATCCAGGTTCCTATGATTAAACACCAGCACTTAATCTCCTTAGGGAGCACTTAGAAGCCATGGCACAGGAGAAAAGGTTTCCACTGTATGGATAATTAATTAGAGCCATTTGCTTCCCTCTTTACCACCATAGGTGATAATTGTGTCACTCACATTCTAGACTTGGCAGACAGTTCTGCAAAGTAGGGCAGGCAATTATCTGAGTGAATTATCCCAACCAGAGCTAGAAAATTTTATTATGATTGTGATGAAAAAAGAACTCTTCCCTTCCAAAACAATTGGGAGGCAGAATCCTACAGAAAAAAAGGAATCAGTGAAGTTGTCTCCTGTCAAAAATTAAGGTGCATAATTTTTGAGAGCTCACTAGTGCAGTTATAATCTTAGTGGTTAAGGCTCCAGGTTAGAAAGCAAGAGATCATGAGTTCAAATCCCACCTTAGCCAAGAAAGCTAACTGGGTCACCTTCGACCAGTCATACTCTATCAGCCCAGCTCACCTTACAGGGTTGTTGTTGTGTGGAAAATAGGAGAAGGAAGATATGTTGGATATACTTGCTGCCTTTAGTTGTTTGTAAAAATAATAAAGGTGGGAAATAAATAAATAATAACATTTTCTACATTGCTACTACAAAACAAATGGGTGAAGAAATCCTTGTTAGCATCTTTTTAAAAAGTTGCATTTTAACACTACGTTAACTCTGTCTAATAAAGACAGAGTGCATGCATTTTGATATCATAGTAAGGCTGTTCAAAGTTAAACTTAGATTTTTTTTTCTTCTAATGTTGTGTTGAAGGAAAACTTCATCTTGGTTCAGTCCAAGCCAGGAATAAACAACATGGCGACTGCTTTAGAAAGAAGGTTGCAGTTTATTGAAGAGGAGAGCTAGACAGAAAGATGGCTTTGGAAGAAAACAGAGAGAGCACATGTAGGGAGTGGGTTTTTATACCCTCTGGAGCCTTTTGTTTGGAGTTGTTCCTGTGGCATGAACTTTGACCTAGTCTGAGTGTGCCCTTTGGCATCTGTGGGTTAATCCTATTATGTCGTGTCTTAAAGTTTGGGTGGGATATGTAGATTTTAGGTGTCTTTGTCTTCCTAAGCTTCTAGCTGGGGGCCTCCAACCTACCTGGATTATTTACATCTGCATTTCTAAAGAGCTGGTTTCTGCTTGGGGGAGGGAGACTTGGGGCTATTAAGAAAAACTGGGCATGCTATTTTGCCTCTTTAATATTTTCTTCCCTGGGGCGGGGTGACTTCCCACAGTTGCTTGCTAACAATCCTCACCCACTGGCTTAGCTTATGGTTCAGTATATTATGTGAATCCAGGAAAAAGGGTTAATTCAATTAATAGATTAAACAAGATGGTTGAACACGGAAGATATATAAAACAGCTCTCTGAAGTCAATGGTAGAGCCTAAATTTACTCTTAGACTGTAATTTTTGATCAAGGAGCCTTAGAATGCAAAGAGAACTTCCTATTACACCTTTCTATTACCTCTCACATTGGCTTCTGTGGGAGGTATGGTGAGTTGAAAATGCCTTCGTGAAAGTGGAGCTGACAACTATGGCAAAGACTAAGGAACAGATAATAGACTGGTTCCAGATAAGGAGAGGATATACTCCCACATGTATTTCAGACAGCTGCTTCTCATGAGGAGACCACAGGACAGTGGTTTTTCATGGTTTTGAGCACCAGGAGACATGGGTTTAGCCATCTTCCTCATAACTGCAGCAGAAACCTTTAAACGATCCTAAGTTTGCAAGCCTCACTTTTTAATCACTTTCAAAAATTGCTCATTAACTGCTTCTAAGCTATTAGACACTATGAAAATGCCAAGTGATTGCCTTCAATCATGAATGAAAGAAAATGTTAATCATCAACTTAAGAATGTAAAGAATCTGAAATAAACAAAAAAAGCTAAATAAAACTTTGATCTTAGAAAATTATAAACGGACTAAGAGTCCAGATAAAATTGGAATATCAAAACTTATACAAGAAGATTTAGGAATTAATTATAAAGAACAATCAGCTTTTCATAGGAAATAGAACAAGTTTTGATTTTTCCATTATGTCCTGGGAAAAGATAAGCAATTGTATGATTTTAAAATCTGGACACTAAAGGGCATTAAATAATTTTAGGCACAGAAAAGATATACAGCCCTGTAAAATGATGCAAAACATAATAACAATAAAGAATAAAAATACTGAAGGAGACTTTTGAAGAATGGAATCAGAAAATAGTAGCCACAATGACAGTAATGATGTCTGCTTCTGTGGACAGACTATGTCCAAAAGGTGAAGAAATAACAGATGTCGAACAAATTTTATCTGACAAGATAGAGATGGTATAGAAAGTAGATTTACAACTGATGGCCAGGAGAATGACTTAGAAAAAGATGTTTCACTGACTGAGGTTTTAAAATTTAAAGATCCAATTTGGCATGTTGGTTAAGGCATCAGAAATGGGAGACTATAAGTTCTATTGACTGGATGACTTTGGGCCAATCACTTCCTCTCAGCTCTATGAAGGAGGCAATGCCAAACCACTTCTGAATTATTGCAAGAAAATTGCAGGGGCTTGTTCAGGCATGTGGCCGAGAGATAAGACTGACTCAAAAGCAGGCACACACACACACACACACACAAACCCCAACTCCTAAACCATCTCAGCATGTCTGTCCTTATTGTGTGAAATAGGTCAAGTATTCTGACTTCTCAAGCACCTCATCACCATGGCTTCAGTAGCAACCAAAGAATATGCCAGTGAAGCATCAGTGTATTCATAGGAGAGCGTTTAAAAGTCAAGGTGGCACCCTGAGTCTGTAATGAAAGTCTGTCCCTTTTTTTCTATGCATTGCCCCTCGGATGTGCCACAGAAGAAAAACCCGATTGAGCTGCTGCAACGAGAGAATATAGTTGCCACCCCCACTGTTGGAGAAAAATGTGTGGGTTTACAAGGCTATATGAGCATTCTGTTTATACAGAAAATCAGTTTGCATAATTTGTCAATTTTTGCTATAAATTATTTTGATTAATTTGCCTGTGTAGCTATTCTCAGTGCATTGAAAAGACATCTACAGCTGATAAATTTTCCAGCCAGAAGCCACTATAAATTTTGCAAATGTCAGAAGGTTAACAACCAAGTGTATGCATTCTTGACTAGTTATGCTTTTTGTAATGTTCAGTACTCTTACTAATGCACTTTAATTTGCCCTCTGTTTACTACTTACCTGAATCTTGTAAATTCGAGCAAATGCCTATAATGCATTCATCCATCTAAACCTTTGACTGATTCGCTAATGAATAAATAGTAATGTATTAATGTTCACTATTACAAATAGTTATTAAATTATTGTTTTTAATTAAGTGTTACACACTGCCCAGAGTCACTTTCTTTGCAGATGGGTGGCTGTAAAAATATGATAAATAAATAAAATAAATAATGTTAAAAAGTACATAATTCCACTGCTAGTCAAATTCCCAGTAATAAATGTTAGCCTATATTTGTGCAGCCTCATTTCTGAACTAACCCATTTTAATATTAATTCAAATATAGACAATAACAAAGGTTAGCTTGTTTTTTAAAGGAATCTGCTAGGTTTTTATCAAGTCTTTATCATTCCTGACTATGTGGTTACATCTTGTACAGACCTATTGTACAGCTGCAGTTAGATACAGTCAGGTATAACCCTCACTACATACATCCTCAAATAATTGTCAAATGTTCAATGGACACTTGTTAGATAATATTGCATTTGGGCAGTTTCTGAAATAATGTTCAGATGCCGTATTGTGACACTGAGGATCAAATGTTTGATTAAAATGCAGACACCTGGGGAAATGTTATAAGCAGTGATTTATCATAGAAGGAACAATTATTTTGTTTTCCAGCAAAGGTTAGAAGGATCTCATTGTCTTTACAAAATATTTATTGCTTTTTAAAAGCATCGCCATTAAGTATTTTTTTAAAGACACTACATGTGAATAACAATAAGAAATGTATTTGAAGACTGCAGAGCTATTATAAAGTGAATTATAAGTTTAAAAAAAATGAAAAACTGAAATGAAAAGCAACAACCCTAAAAGAAAAAAAGAAAAAAAAGAAAACTGTGGAAAGAAAGACCCAAATAAACAAAATTAAGATAAAATAGATCACATATGGCAAGCAAAAGGGAGTAAAAAAAATCCATATATTGCTTGCCCATTATGGCTGCATATCATGATGGCCATTAAGCAAGATTGTCTCGCTTAACAACCCTTATCCCTGCTCTTCCTGATGTGGTTGTTAAGCAGAGCATAGGGTACCTCAGGAGTGGGGGGAGGTTCTGAGACCTAGCACAGGCCCCGGTTTGCCTGTCTTGGTCCTTCAAGGCTTCCCCCACCCCTTGAGTTATCCCATGCTCTGCTTCTTGCATCTCGGGGTCCCCACAGCCCTTGGGTCTGCTTTCCCCTCCCCCAAATAGCCATAAATATGGCAATGTTGTGGAATGCCCAAAGTGCGATCATATGACCATGGGGAGGAGGTGACTGTCAGTACTTTGGATCCAGTTTCCTTTTTCAGGTTGGGCATACCTTCAAACGGTCACTAAGTGGCAAGTCATAAGCCAAGTGCTACCTGTAATTGTATGAAGTGTCACATGTTTTTATTTTGAGAATATCCACTCCCTTGGCAAAGAGGAATTCAGAAAGTGCACTGGGGAAAAATACTGCTGTAACTGATTCACTGGTTCACTGTGCATTATGAGCTGTGGTGGTGCAGTGGTTAGAATTCAGTACTGCAGTTCTGCTGACTGCCAGCTACCTGCAGTTCAGCAATTCGATTCTCACCGGCTCAAGGTTGACTCAGTCTTCCATCCTTCTGAGTTCTGTAAAATGAGGACCCAGATTGTTTGGGGATAATATACTGACTCTGTAAACTGCTTAGAGAGGGCTGTAAAGCGCTGTGAAGTGGTATATAAGTCTAAGCGCTATTGCTATTATCTGAAGTCAGTCTTCCTCATTTGCTTCCAGAGATGTTTTTTATCCACATAACAGTGAATATATCCATGCTGCTGGCCAACATGCTCCCAATGAATCTACCTCATCTCTGCCAAGGATTGATCAATAAATAAAACACTCTCTTGGGAGCCTCAATTTTCCACTGGCCAAGTCCAAAGCTCCCAGCAGACCTTTGCAGTGCAGTTCCTCTTGAATGTCTTCAACTAACTCTCCTGGAATGGAAGCATTAAGACTCTCAAGGACTTTCAGGCCAAAAAGCAAAATGAACAAACAAAATATCATTTATAGTATATGAGCCTTCAAGCATATTCAAAGATTCCCCTTTGCGGGATACTAATCAATTGAGATACAAAAAGATACAGATTGGATTCTATTTTCAAACCAAGGGAATTTTATGACAGATACAGAGCTTTTCTCGAAGAAGGAAACTCAGAACTTCAACCAGAAGGGGAATTTAGAAAACAGGAAGAGATAGCATTAGAAGGAGCCGCCACACAAAGAGAAGTGGAAGAAACAGAAACCATAAACCAAGAAGAAGGGGCTAAAGGGAAAGAACAGAGACAAACTAGAACAACTAGGACAGTGATGGCGAACCTTTTAGAGACTGTGCCCAAACTGCAACCCACTTATGCATCGTCGAGTGCCGGGTGGGTGCGGCCCATTGGGTGAGCGTGGCCCATTGGGTGGGCATGGCTGCGATGGTAACAGCAGACTGGGTGGGACTAAAAAGTTCAATCAATTAATTCCAACTTTGAAAGATCCTTTTTTTTTCCCGCAAGAAGTTGAAATTGACTAATTGAACCTTTTTTTTTTTTTGCACATGGCGGCGGAGGTCTAAAGCAAAATGATTTTATAAAACCCAGCTGAAGGCCTAGGACTGGGGCGATGGCACGCGTGCCCACAGAGAGGGCTTTGAGTGCCGCCTCTGGCACCCGTGCCATAGGTTCGCCACCACTGAACTAGGAGAATAAATCCTAAATATAATTGAAGAAGATGGAAAAGGACAATGGGATACTCTCGATAAATATAAATGGATTAAATTCCCCCGTAAAGAGGAAAAAACTCTTTACACGATTACAAAATTTAAAAATAGATATAGTTTGCCTACAAGAAACACATATTAAAAGACAATATTATAAATTTCTGGAGTGCCCGAAAATTGGGAAACTTCATTTCTCATTAGCAAAACAAAAGAAAAGGGGAGTAGCTTTATATATCAAAGAAACAATGAATCCTAAACAAATCTACTTGGATGAAGAAGGAAGAATACTAATGGTAGAAATAATGATAAATCAAAAACAGACATTGATGGTAGCAATTTACGCACCGAATAACAAACAAGAAGAATTCTAGATTGCATAAGAAAATACTAGAAATGGAGTACCGAAATATTTGTTTAGTAGGAGATTTTAACGCAATTGTAGATGGAAAGTTAGATTATACGAGTAGTAAAATAGGGGGGAAAGGAAGGAATATTTTGCCTAAGGCTTTTTTCAGAATGGCAGAAGAAATTTGTATACTGGATATATGGAGGGAAATAAATCCTAAGAAATCCCAATATATATTTTATTCAAACAGCCACAAATCATGGTCTAGAATTGACATTATATGAATATCCCCTGAATTAAGAAGGGATATACAAGAAATCGAGATAGAAATTAACAAATGGGCAGATCATAATCCAATAAAGATGACCTGGAGAGAAACAAAAAAAAAGTAAGTTGGACTTTAAACCAATTCTTATTGAAAGAGAATTTATACAAAAAGCTGTAAATGAAATGGAATTTTTCTTCAAAGAAAATAAGAAAATACATCACTCCAAAATGTCTACAGCTAAAGCATATTTAAGAGGAGTAGCCATAATCTATATGGTGAAAAAGATGAAAGACAAAAAACAACAAAATTAAGCTTGAAGAAGAACTTACAAAACTAGAATTAGAACTACAAAGAGATCCACAAAAGAAAACTCTTAAAAAACAAATGGAGATAATAAAACACAAATTAAATCTAATAGAAGCTGAAGAAATGGCTCAACAAATCAAAAGAGCAAAACAAAACTTTTTTGAAAATGCCAATAAGCTGGGGAGACGGTTGGCTTATAAACTGAAAAAAGAAAGAGAGAAGAAATTGATAAACAAACTACAAGATGTGAGAGGCAATCTACAATGTCAAAATGATGCAATAAAAAATAAAGAATTTTATGAAACACTTTATAATACAGAAGAAATTCCTCAGGAAAAAATAAGGCAATATTTAGAAAATACTAAGTTACCAAAAATGTCAGAAAATTTCAAAAATATGCTAAATGGGAAAATAACAGTGATGGAGTTGACAGAAACTATAAAAAGATAAAAAAAATGATAAGACTCCAAGCCCAGATGGGCTACTGGCAGAATTTTACAAATCTGTACAAGATATATTAATTTTACCAATGCAAGAAGTGTGTAATGAGGTATTACTAAAAGCCAAATAACCAAATACTTGGATAGATGCAATATTATACTAATACTCAAAGAAGACTCAGACTTGACCCTGATAAAGAACTATAGATCAATGTCTCTACTAAATGTGGATTATAAAATCTTTGCTTCAATAATAGCAGAAAGACTAAAGAGATTCTTGATTGAATTTATACACTCAGACCAAAATGGATTTTTACCAAAGAGACAAATAAAGAACAATTTAAGAATAATTCTAGATACATTGGAATATTACGAAATGCACCCAGGGAAACAAATGGCTTTGATTTTTTTAGACGTCAATTGGCAATTTATGGTTCAACAACTAAACTATATGGATTTTGGAGAAAATTTTATGAATATAATTCAAACAATTTATCATAGACAAACGGCTAAAATAATTGTGAATGGAGATTGCACAGAGAGTTTCAATATTAAAAAAGTCACAAGACAAAAATGTCCATTATCCCCACTATTATTTATCTTCAGGGCTTTTTTTCTCATAGAACGCCCAGAACGGAGTTCCGGCACCTTTTTTGGATGGAACCTTGTAGGGTAGGCAAGACGGGTTGTATGACATGTGTGAGTTCCGGCACCTTTTTTTTTTTTTTTTTTTTTAGAAAAAAAGCACTGTTTATCTTAACGTTGGAAGTGTTGAATAGGAATGTTAGACAGGATCTAGAAATCAAAGGAATGGAGATAAAAGATGAAAAATACAAACTACAAATATTTGCAGATGACCTAGTATTTATACTGGAGGATCCATTAGAGACAAGTCCTAAATTATTAGCAAAGATTGAAGAATTTGGAAAAGTAGCAGGACTGAAAATTATAGAGAAAAGACTAAAGTTATGGTTAAAAACTTCACAGATAAACAAAAAAACCAACTATCAATAAAAACAGACCTTCAAATAGTTAAGAAAGTTAAATACTAGGGGATATATTTAACAGCAAGATGTGCAACAGTAAAAGAAGATAATTATGTAAAATTATTAAAACAAATAAAACTAGATTTGGAAAAATGGAAAAATCTACAACTATCAATCCTGGAAAGTATAGCGACGGTGAAAATGAACATTTTACCAAAATTACTGTTTTTATTTCAAACAATACCGATAAAAATTGACAATTTTTTTTGATGAATTAAATACATTAATATTGAAATTTATCTGGCAAGGAAAAAAAGCTACAATCAGACTGAAAATGTTACAAGAAGCAAAAGAAAATGGAAGCTTTGGCCTACCAGACTGGGTCTTGTACTATCAAGCAGCCGCACCAACATGGTTAAAAGAATGGATAACTCTTAGAAATAAAAGACTATTATACCTAGAAGGCATGACCTACAACTTGGATGGCATGCTTTCCTATGGTATGGGAAGACAAAATTCATAAATACTTTCAAAACCACTATGTAAGAAATGCACTGCTTTTGATATGGGAAAAAGTAAAATCAAGAACATACATGAAAATACCAGGATGGATTTCAACAATGGAGGCATTTGTACACCCAACTTAATCAATTATGAGAAACTTGTGACTTATAAAGATATTTTGAATACTGATGGGAAACTACAAACTAAACAAGAATTGGAAGAACAGGGCATTGAACTATCATGGTGGTCACACGTGCAAATGCAAATGAGATATGATAAAGATGCAAAAATATATGGTTTTTACAAAGACCAGACAATGTTAGACCAGATACTATTGTCATCAGATGACAAATTGATTAATAAACTGTACAGCTTTCTTTTTAAATTTAAAGAGGGAAGATGAACAAGTTAAAGAAATAATGATAACTTGGGCAAAAAACTTTGGGCACAATGTAGAGCTAAAAAAATGGCAAAACCTATGGGAAAGAAACTACAAAATAATGAGGGCAGCTACTTATAAAGAAAATTTATATAAAATGTTCTATAGATGGCATTTACCACCTGCAAGATTAACAAAAATGTTTAAAAATGTGTCTAACAATTGTTGGAAATGCAGACAAAATCCAGGCATGTATTATCATCTTTGGTGGACATTTCTCTAAAGCAAAGAACTATTGGTCAAAAATACATAGGCGGTTAGAAAAGATGATAGGAGCATATGTAGACTATAAACTGGAATTATATCTTTTAGGCATAATTTCAGAAAATTATGATAAGAAATGGGTATACTTAATATTACATATATTAACAGCAGCAAGAATTATATTTGCTAATACTGGAAAAATGAAGAAATATCATCCGAAGAAGACATAATTAAGAAAATTTTGGATTGTGCAGAAATGGATAGGCTCACATTGAAAATGAAGGGGAAGCAAGATTCAGAATACTTTCAAACATGGGAAATTTTTTTATAAATGGTTAGAAAAATGGAATAAGGGTAGGAATGGAAATTGTATTTCTATTAATGTTAAACACATAAACCCAGACAAAGTGTTGCTTATTAAATACTAAAGACTGTTACCGTAAAAAATTAATAAAATATACATTAAAAAAAAAGATTCCCCTTCGCATTTATTAGGGGCGTTTTGATTCTCATGGTTGAACTTGCCTTCACATTTCTTACAACAGTGCCCCCCAACCTTTTGGGCACCAGGAACTGGTTCAGTGGCAAGAGGTTTTTCTGTGGACCGGAGGGGACGTGGTTTTGCATGCTGCCTGCATCCCACAAATGAGACTTCGCTTCTTTGCACAGCCCAGTTTCTGGCATGCCACGGCCCTGTGCTGGTTCATGGACCAAGGGTTGGGGGCCCCTGTCTTAGAAGATATTTTGATGGCTTCAGAATTCAGGGCACAAATAAACTGCTTCTGAAGTGCAGAAAACTTATCTGTTTGCAGTACCTGTTTGCAGTACTTTGAAGCAAGCAGAATTCTTCTGAATTTTGGTGAAGGAACAGAGCAGATCTGACAAGATGCAGAAACAAGCCTAGGATCAAATATAAGATGGTTGCCTGATGATTCAATGACTATTTTGCCAGCATCCATATTCTCTGAGATCAAAATATTAAACTAACTTGTTATTTCTAACTTCAACTACAATCTTGTTGATTGCATTTGTTTGATAACTCAATTTATTCTTATCTCTCTAGCCAAAATACCCCATGTTCTATCTTTGCTTCATATCAAAATTCTTCCTCACCTTACATCATAATCCATAATGTTGAGAAACTGGAATTTTCTCAGGTGCCTTCTATCTCAATATCATACTCAGACAGTATAGAAATAATGAGTTTTATGGCTACTTAAGCCTAAGAAAGATAAATGAGCTGATTTTATTTTGTGGTGAACTGGAAGTTGCCCAACATGGAAGACTTCTGTGCAGCTCATTTTAAAATATATATATTATCCTTATCTTTCAACGATGAAAAGGTCACACCTGTAGGCAAAGATGCATTTATTGCATTTCTTGTGGATTCGTCATCTTACACTCTGACAGGTCAATTAAATTCAAGCAAAGAGATGGCAGGCTTCACTTTAAAAAGATCTGCCCATGTGTTCAAGATGGAAAGATAGGGATAGAGTCTCCCTTGAGTAAAGCTCAACAACTTGTGACCACGGGGATCTGACATGTTCATGTTGTTTCCTTGGGAACAAAAGCTGTGTGGCAGTCTTCTTCTGGGTGTTAGTCTAACAGTCTTGCATTCTCCCTAAGTATCAGCTATTATAGTTCTGACTCTGCTTAGTTTTTTTTAATATCAACCAAGGTAGATATTACCTATTGATATGGATTATTGCAGTGGCAACAATAGTCAGTTACTTCAGTTATTACATAGGGTAGCCTTAATGTTAATCTCAGCTTTAAAACAGTCTTCATTTTAATGTTAACACCATCCTGGAAAGTATGTTTTATTTTTTTATTATAACATTTTATTCTACCTTTCTGTCCTATAAAATCCACACTCCCCTCTGGCACGTAACAAGCCCAATTCAAAGGTGTAACATAAACAAACACTTAAACCCATAATCATAAGTAAACAAAGACGGAGCAGCAAAAAACACACACAAAAAAAATAGAAGACAGCCAAGAAGCTTTTCATTTAATTTTAATATTTTGAAAGAGAAAAATATCTGCAGTGGTTCTGCAAGCTTATTGGGACAATGAACAAGCTGATTTGTGCAAGGTGTTTTTGGCTTTAGCTGATATTAGGGTTTCCATTTAAGTAATTTAAATTTTCAACACTAATTACAAGAAGATGCAAAATCTATAATAATTAGAAAAAGGAAGGAAGTTCTCTTCTGTACTAGAAGTTGCTACTGGAATTTTTTTTGAGACGATAACTCCGAAAATTTATGCTATTAAATTGGCATAACCTCTGTGTGCAGAAAAGTCTTCTGTTCACTGCTGTTTGTCAGAAATTTTCCTGGAAGGAGAAGATATATCCTGGATGCCAAAAACCGACTGACAGCAGGGTTACAGGATAACCAGAGCCTGACATTCTCCCACTGATAGAAGGCAGTCCAAGTGTATGATGCATTAGCACAAAACTTTGGTCACAAGTTCTTCCTTCGATAAAAGATGATCTGGAGGTAAATAATACCTTTAAAATGGAAAGGTATTGTTCTTTCTTATCCCGTTCCATCCTCCCTCCCTCATTCTCCAGATGTCCAGGTGATGCTATCAGTTTTTGCAGAATGTGATTCATTTTATATCTGAGCACAAATGTCTTTGTAGAGGGAGAAGTCAGTGAATGATTTCTCAACATTTCTTTAAGTGAAGAAGGCTGGATTCCATCTTAACGGTGTCATTAAAACACATTTGATTTTTGTTTACGGTTTTGTTGTTTGGACATTGACATTAATTGAAAAATAGGTCAAGACAATTTATTTAATAATCATGGTTAAGTCTATTTTGACTTCTGAGCCCAGGCAGTGTCAACAGTGGTGGTATTAATGAATTTACCGCAGTGATAAGGAATCTATTTTCCTTGTCCAGATGTTGATGGACTGCAAGTTCCTGCAACTGCAACCATCTTGGGCAATAATAAACATGTCAGGAATTGTTGTTCAGCAAAATTTGCCAGTTAACCATTCCAAGACCCTAAATACCAAAAACGCTATCAGTCACATAAGTTGTTGTTGTTGTTGTTGTTGTTGTTGTTGTTGTTGTTATTATTATTATTATTATTTGCCAACCATCTTCCTGCAAAGTGATTCTGTGTAGCGTACATTACAACATCAATATATACAGTATGTCTGTGTTTGTGTATGCACATATATATGCATAACATGCATACATAATGTATAAAATCATAATAAACTACAGATATAATTTACTCTTGCATTTCATAGAAGAGAGGTATCTCAAACACAAATTAGTACTGATAAGGAAGTGTTGGTCCCTGTTCATTGTGAAATATCTGAGGGATTAATATGGAAGAAGAAACAACTGAATAAGATCAGCATAACTGGAAGAATCTCACACTATTAGGCCATAGAAAGCATCAGTGCTGGGGGTGGGGTTTGCTTTCTTTCCTAGTTAAGCTTACCTGCTGGGAATGAATTAATTTCCCTGAGTCTATTTCGCTATTTTCTGCAGGTTTGCTCCATTCTGTTATCCCACTCTCCTGAAATTTAAAACTAAAATCTGATCCCAATCATC
This sequence comes from Protobothrops mucrosquamatus, assembly GCF_001527695.2. Classification (NCBI taxonomy): domain Eukaryota; kingdom Metazoa; phylum Chordata; class Lepidosauria; order Squamata; family Viperidae; genus Protobothrops; species Protobothrops mucrosquamatus. The sequence goes on from NW_015386698.1 coordinate 333,309, forward strand.
CGTGCATATACAATTTGCCTTTGCTTTTCATATCTCCTGCTTCTTTGAATCTTTCCTCAGTATACACCTTTGATTGTACAGAGGTTCAAAAAGGCTGAAAGAACCAAAACTTTTGAGAAAATTGTGCATATGCCAATGAGAAAATAACATTTCATTCCTGCTTGCAATATTTATCAGTGTCTGACTGAGTCAGGCTTCCACTGTACCCCAGAGTCTTCATTCCCTGAAAAAGGAGGAAATTCCAGAAAGGAGGACGGAAGGATAGAAAGAGAAAGGTGCATATCTTCTTTTTTTTTTGCCCCAGAACATAAGTGAGGCCACTACTGACTCAGGTCAAGGGCTCATCTAGTCCACCCTTATATGTCATATGGAAGCCAACCAGATAAATTCCAGGTATGGACAGAAGATTGATCTCCCTCTTCCACAATTGTTTCTAGCACAATTAAAGAATGCCACTTGTAATCAAAGTAAATAACTACCAAGATTATTAGCCCCTGATAACTCATTCCTCCATGAAAAAGTCCAGTCCCCTTTGAAAACTTTAAATGGATGGCCAACATCAACTCATCCAAAGGCAAAAGACGCATCACTTTTATTCTGCATTGAATAAAGAAGTATTTCATTTTATCAATCCTGACGATCAGACTTTTAGTTTCCAGGGGTGACCTTGAGTTATAACATTGTGAGAAAAGAAAATGTCTCTTAACTTCAATTTTCTATACTATGCATGATTTTGAATGTCTTTCTCATGACTTCCCTCATCTTGTAGCAGGAAGGGAAGCAAGTGAAAACACTGATGACATGATGTAACTGCACAAATGAAATAAATGTTCATGTCCTGTTTTTCTGTAATGTGAAAAATCTTATGATTGTAGTGGCATACTGCAGACGTCAAATAAATGAATAATAAATTACATAATTAGTGTCACTTGCGCAATGACATCATCACAGCTTGTACCAGTTGCCTATACTTCTCCTGTTTTCACCGTGGAGGAAAAAGCACCAAAACTTCTCATTCATCTTTTTTCAAGACACCACCTGCTATGGAAGAACATAAAATAACTTTTCTTGACAGCCCTGCGCATTTTATTTTGGTGGAAAGGATCATCATGCAACATTATGCCATAAGTGCCCAGGGTGACATCACATGGGTCAACATTAGATAAATTTCACAAATTATATCATTAACAGAATAACAGAGTTGGAAGGCTCTTTAGAGGTCTTTTAGTCCAATCTCCCACTCAAGCAGAAAACCCCATACCATTTCAGACAAAGGACTGTCCAATCTCTTCTTAAAAACCTCCAATGTTGCAGCACCCACAACTTCTGAAGGCAAGTCAACCCATTGATTAATTGTTCTCACTGTCAGGAAATTTCACCTTAGTTCTAGGTTGGTTCTCTTCTTGATTAGCATCCATCCATTGCTTCTTGTTCTGCCTTCAGGGGCTTTGGAGAATAGATGATACCATCATGGTTTGTACCTATGCATTGCATGAATGCTGATTGCAGTGTAGACTATGCAATGACCTGGAAGGGAAGATGGAGGATAGAAGGAAAAAGTTATCATGAGCTTTTCGTTCTTTTCAACCCAGTGGCATATTGGTAGGAAATTAAATACAATAAAGGGCTCAGGAATCTTGCCCCTCTGTCCATCAGCAGGAAAACTTTCTAAAATGTGAACATAATAATAATAATAATAATAATAATAATAATAATAATAATAATAATAATAATAATAATAATAATAATGTTGGAAGGGACCTTGGAGGTCATCGTCCAACCCCCTGCTCAGGCAGGAAACCCTATACCATTTCAGACAAATGGCTGTCCAGTCTCTTCTTAAAAACTTCCAGTGTTGGAGCATTCACCACTTCTGGAGGCAGGTTGTTCCACTGGTTAATTGTTCTAACTGTCAGGAAGTTTCTCCTTAGTTCTAGGTTGCTTCTCTCCTTGATTAGTTTTCATCCATTGCTTCTTGTCCTGCCCTCAGGTGCCTTGGAAAATAGCTTGACTCCCTCTTCTTTGTGGCAGCCCCTGAGATATTGGAATACTGCTATCATGTCCCCCCTCGTCCTTCTCTTCATTAAATTAGACATACCCAATTCCAGCAACCGTTCCTTATATGCTTTAGCCTCCAGTCCCCTGATCATCTTTGTTGCTATTCTCTGTACTCTTTCTAGAGTCTCAACATCTTTTTTACATCGTGGTGACCAAAACTGGATGCAGTATTCCAAGTGTGGCCTTACTAAGGCATTGTAAAGTGGTATTAATACTTCACGTGATCTTGATTCTATCCCTGTGTTAATGCAGCCTAGCACTGTGTTGGCCTTTTTGGCAGCTGCAGCACACTGCTGGCTCATATTTAAGTGATTGTCCACTAGGACTTCGAGGTCCCTCTCACAGTTACTACTATGAGACCAGAATGAGACCAGAAATGTTGGGAGAAGCTGGTAAAAGAAGGATCAAGTTGAAAATCAGCTGCATCTGCCTGTGGGGTGCAGACAAAAGCAATCCAGAAAAAAAAACTCAATTATGCATCTCTAGGAAAGGCCAGTTGGGTAGTGGATGGAATGCCCTTAACTGCTCCATTCTAAGCTCCCCTCCCTCCTCTGTTCTGATCACATGACCAAGACAGATTGTACACAGCATGCCTTTGCTGCCTAGTGCACACACAAGCATAATATAGAGAGCAAAAATAAAACCTATTACATTATTATATAAAATAAAATACAGAGGCTCCCTATGGCCACTGTTGGTAAAAAGGTTGGACAGAATTCCAGAAGTCATGATCTGCAAGCTTTCCCTACCTTGTTCTTGTTTCCAAACCAATGGAACACTGGAAATAAATTATATAAAGGGGCTCAATACTCAATCTGTCCCTCTTTCAATTCTCTGACAACAGAGCCAAACAGGAATAGATATGGTGATGGAGGAGATGCCAGCATGTGACTGAGGGTCTCTGTAGGTTCTCAAGATGTGATGAAAATTCAGTGCAAAATAACATTTCAGAGTGTTTTTTAAATTTTTTTTATTAAATAGACAGTATCTGGTTTCAATTTCCCATCCACTTTTCATTACCCAACCACTCAGTTATTTATGGCTAAAACTACCGTGCTTTCCTATCTCCATCTTCCCATTTTAATATAAGGCTCAGCCATTGGTGATTTTAAACAGCAAATGACTGGACATTTTTTCTGCACTGATGATGACCATGAATAAATTCATTTCAGCATGAAGGCTTCTTCATTAAGGGTTATAAAATCTAGTAAATTCATAGATAAGGTTTTTTTTTAACTTTCCAGTCTACAGCTGTGTGTGACTGGCCCTTTCTTTTTTTTGTGTAAATATTTTATTAATTTACTAATTTTACAATCATAAATACTTAATAAACAACATGTTGTCTGGGTCCATTGGAAATTCATATTAACTTTCTCAGTCTAGTTCCAATACTACACCATCCAGTGCTTCTTTGATCCTTATAATTATGTCAATCTTTATAATTTTCTCATAATATATTATATTTTGGTAACCAAAAGCTTCCCTTATTCAAACCCTTTTAGAATTTTCATATTTCCCACCTCATAACAAAATATAATATTCTAGTTAGAAATCCTGTCCTTCTAGTTATAATAATACTTTTATTTCTAACAGTTATCTATTTTCTTAACCATATTCATCTGCTTAATAATATAATAATATAATATCCCATCTCTGTCGCTTATAGTTTTCTCATAGTAAATTATATTTGGGTAACCAAAAGTTTCCCTTATTCAGACCCTCTTGGCATTTTCATATTTCCCTTCTCATACCAAAATATAGTATTCTAGTTGCATATCCTATCTTTCTAGTTATAGTAATACTTTCATTTCTAACAATTATTTATTCTATTAGCCATGTTCAAACATCTATTTAATAATATAATGTCCCATCTAATGGGTCAAAATCTCTATTTCCTTCAGTCTTACTCTGGCTTTCTTCCTTTGCCAACTAACTTTCCAAGTCAATGCATTTGAGTCCTCCAATAGTTCTTTCCCTATTTTTGTGCATATTGTTTGAAGTAAGAAAGACAATTTGATTAAAGTATTTTTGGAAGAACACTCAGCCCATCTATATTCATTAAATAGCCTCCCTCCTTCTCCAATTTTCCACAATTCTCCTGACAGCTTTATCTTCTGTTTAATCAGCTCTTCTTCCTTATCCTCAAATGTGTTCTGAGATCTTGACAAGTAAGATGTATTTTCCATTTCCGGTATTATCCCTGCATCTTCTAATTCTTCATTTGTCTGAATCTGTCTATTAATTCCTTCCTTTAGGTCCTCTATCTTTGGATCTGCTTCCTCTAATTTTCGTTCTATTTTCTGGATTACTGGTTCCTTCTTTGTAGTCATTTTCTGAATTTGTAAGGTTAGATTAGAAAATTGTTCTTTTATCTCCTTTGCATTATTTTTAATCTCATCATGAGCTAAGACAATTGTCTCTTGTATTGATTTCAACATAGAAAGAATTTCTTTCTGAGATTCATCAACATTTTCTTGTTGGTATGTGAAGCTGGGGGTTTTGGAGACAAATGTTAGAGATGATTTTTTTACCATTTAAGACTAAATGTGGAACTTCCATTTTGTTTTTGTATGTGGTCTTTATAGTTCAATCTATTTTGAGATTTAAAAAGTTTCAGTCAATTGTCATTTGAACTCCAAATTATCCAGCCAGCCTGTCAGTCCATCCCTAGGCCTCCCCTAAACAAATATAAGCAAAGTCCAAGTTTTTTCCTTCCATTGAAAAGCGTATCCTTTCTTTCCAGTGAGAAAAAATAGAATTAAAAATTATTCATCAATCAAAAGTTTATAATCCAAAGTGTTCCATCATCTCGATCAGTCATGCTTGTTTCTTCTACAGGGGAATAGTTCCATGAGACAGCACTAAAAGTCAGTATTTATATTCATAATCCAAGCAGGCCAATTTCAAAATATTTTATTTTGATATTTATGCCACGCAGATAAGCAGCTCAAGAGTTTACTTTTTCCCTTTCTCCAGCTGCAGACTTCAAAAGTGAAAGTTTCCAAGGACACCCAAAGTCTGGGCTTCAGGCCAAATTTCCTTTAAGCATAATAAATTGTAGTGCCATGGTTCGCCACTAGATGTCGTTAACGCCTTCTTCCAGCTTCAAACTGATATTGCAAGCTTTTCAAGTCTCTTTTCTAAAAAAGTCTCAAAAGCCCTTTTAGTCCCCAAATTTCAAGGCTATATATCTATATTGATTCCAAATTAATCTTATAATTTTCTCCGTTTTCCCCCAAGCAGTTAGTTCGCCACTTTTTTTTCCTAAGGGGATAGGGCAGAAATTCCCTTTCCTTCTCTCATCGGGGAGGATTCTTTGCTTTGGGCATTTTTCCCCAGGAAAAAGTCTAAAGTTATAAAGAGAGGATAGAGTCTCACCCAGTTTCATCCATATTGCTCAAAAGTTGCTCGTTAGTGCTTATTTCCTTCAGTTGTCAGCAGCTTCTGGCTGGCTAGATAAATGCAGCCAGTCTTTCCCCCACCGGTTTGGAGGGCTTCATCAAATCAAATAGAAGGGCTGCCACCCCTCCGTGATCAACGAGGGTCCCCTCGTTCTTCGGCACCTCTCTGGGTGACTTTCAATCCTTTTTAGGGTCCTCAGCAGGGTGAAATCAAACATGGAAGATGGAGCCCCATCTTCCTGTGTCTGTAACTCTGCGACATCAAACCGGAAGTCCCTCAGCTATTTTCCATGTCTAAGAGAGGACTAGAACCTGGATCTTTCCACTCCTAGCCCAGAAAATGAGGACTATAATATTGACATAATATATGTATTACTTTATTTCTGCAAAGGGGGCACAATGGCTCAGCAGTTAAAGATGCTGAGCTTGTCAGCTGAAAAGCTGACAGCCTATGTTTGAGTCCCGAGTGCCACACAATGGGGTGAGCTCCCACTACTTGCCCCAGCTCCTGTAAACATAGCAGTTTGAAAGCATGCAAAAATGCCAGTAGATAAATAGGTACCACTTTGGTGGGAAGGTTATTGCATTCTATGCATCTCGGTGTATAGTCCTGCTGCCCACCTGACTATGGTAGTGTCTTCGCACAACAGTGGCTCTCTCAACCAAGAAACAGAGAGGAGCACGGCCTCCTAGGATCAGACATGACTGGACAGGGGAAACCTTTACCTTTTATTTCTGCACCCTACTTCCTTCCAACTATATGATTAAGGAATGGCATACAGATACTGATGGTGATTAGGATATTTAGGATAGCAGCTGGCTTCTCTGACTGGCCAAAACTTTGATCCTTCATCTCGTCCTCTTCAGATCTTCAGCACATTTCTCCAGATTATTCCCAACAACTCTCTTTAGTAACCTTTTCTGGCATTGCTTATTAATAATAATAATAATAATAATAATAATAATAATAATAATAATAATAATAATAATAATAATAATAATAATAATAATAATAATAATAATAATAATAGGCATCTTAGTTGCAATCCCAAAACAACTGGAGCACCACTTGAACACCATTGGCATTGACAAAAATGCCAAATCCAGTCTGAATATCTGGCTGACTGTGCAATGATTAATAATAATAATAATAATAATAATAATAGCAACAATAATAATAAAGTTTCAAGGGGCCTTGGGGATCATCTAGTCCAACCCCCTGCTCAGGCAGGAAACCTTATACCACTTCAGACAAATGGCTGTCTAGTCTCTTCTTAAAAACTTCCAGTGTTGGAGCATTCACGGCTTTTGGAGGCAGGTTGTTCCACTGGTTAATTGTTCTAATTGTCAGGAAATTTCTCCTTAGTTTTAGGTTGCTTCTCTCTTTGGTTAGTTTCCATCGGTTGCTTCTTGTCCTGACTTCAGGTGCTTTGGAGAATAGCTTGGCTCCCATTTTTTGGTGGCAACCCCTGAGATATTGGAACACTGCTATCATGTCACCTCTCGTCCTTCTCTTCATTAAACTAGACATACCCAATTCCAGCAACTGTTCCTTATATGTTTTAGCCTCCAGTCCCCTAATCATCTTTGCTGCTCTTCTCCTTAATCTGTACTCTTTCTACAGTCTCAACATCTTTTTTACATCATGGTGACCAAAACTGGATGCAGTATTGCAAGGCATAGTAAAGAGGTATTAACACTTCATGTGATCTTGATTCTATCCCTCTGTTAATGCAGCCTAGCACTGTGTTGGCTTTTTGGCAGCTGCAGTACACTGCTGGCTCATAGTTAAGTGATTGTCCACTAGGACTCTGAGATCCCTCTCACAGTTACTACTATTGAGCAAGGTAACACCTATATTATACCTGTGCATTTGGTTTTTCTTGCCTAAATGTAGAACCTTACTTTTTTCACAATTTAATTTCATTTTGTTAGATAGCGCCCAATGTTCAAGTCTGTCAAGATCCTTCTGTATCTTAAGCCTATCTTCTGGAGTGTTGGCTGTCCCAGAACAGAGCCCTGGGGCACCCCACTACACACTTTTCTCCATGTAGTTCCATTGAGGATCACACACTGAATACGGCTGGTCAGCCAGCTATGAATCTATCTGGTGGTGAGGCTGTCTAACCCACATTTTTCTATCTTATCAAGTAGTAGGTAGATTGTAGTCTACTTTATCAAATGCCTTACTGAAGTCCAAGTTAATTATATCCACATCATTCCTCTGATCCACTAATTTTGTCACTTGGTCAAAGAATGCAATAAGATTTGTCTGGCATGATCTGTTTTTGACAAACCCATGTTGGCTTTTGGTAATGACTTTGTTTACCTGTTAAAGTATGGCTTTAACAATATAGTTCTGTCTATTATAGCTCATATTTACCTCCCATTTCCTTTTTTTAAAAAGTCACAGATCTCAACAGCAGACTTGTGCCTGTCCATATCCATTCATAACCAGCTGTTACTTCCATTCTCTCACTTTTTCTTCCTAGGGCTCCAGTCATACTTTTAAGACTCCACTTCTAACATCAGCACTATAGAACATCCTCTTTTAGAAAATTATTCTATGAGAAATGAAAGTAGCAAAAAAAATTGTTTGGGTTTCTGTCTGGACATGTGAACAGCCAACAGGAAGATATAGTTGAATACAGATTTTCACAAAGCAGAAGAAAGATTGAGTTTGGAGCTGAGTCTGCTATATGGCTGGCAGTTACAGAGAAACATGCAGATTCCCTTCTCCCCCCACCCCCAGTGCAGCCCTATAAGAGAGGCAGTCAAGAAGTGGTTTCCAATGCTGTAAACTGCTTTATCTTTAAATCTGGTCATATAACTAAGTGGTGCTGCTATCACAGGTTTGGAAAGAACTCCAGGAACCTTAACTGTTTGGGGAAGGAAAAGAATAAAAATTCCAGGTCACATTTGTAAATCAATGGGTGTACATTAGCAACCTTTCTAAGTCCTATTATGCTGCCTGATTTGGCAGGGGAGAGATGAATGAAGAACCAGGAATGTATGTCAATAGTATATAATCCCAGCAAGGTCACCCAAGTTATGAAAGTCATCCTAGCTGCTCGGCTAAAGCAAGCAGTCACCTACATTGGGCAGCAGTGATATAAGCAGATGCTGGAGGCAGATGATCACTTTTAGCAATAAAGACAAAGGCATAATTTNAATTTCATACTAGTGAGGAAGAGTTGAGGATCTTTCACATTACTAGAATGTTTATGATGTAGATAGATTACAGTTTCATTGCTGATTTTGCTTTTCAAGAAAATAAAATAAAATTACTTCTCAGGATATACAGGGATGGCATTGCTTACATAGTCAAGAAGATATAGCAAAAAGAGTACTTAACTATACTGCAATCAGTGATCCAATATTATCAATTAGACTTCATGGACAACCTTTTAATTTTGTGACTACCCATGTTTATGCTCCAACCACATGTGCAGGAGAAAAATAGTTGATGAATTTTATGATTAAATTCAATTTGAAATCAACAGAACATGCAAGTATGATGTGTTGCTTTTGGTTAGAAAATGGAATACGAAGATCTTACTAAAGGATTTTAGAGCACTGTAGAAGAGACAGGCTCAACATTAAGAAAACCAAGATCATGGCATCCGGCCCTCTCAATTCCTGGCAAATAGATGGGGAAGAAATGGAGGTAGTGACAGATTTTATTTTTCTGGGCTCCAAGATCACCTCAAATGGGGACTGCAGCCAAGAAATTAAAAGATGCTTGCTCCTGGGGAGGAAAGCTATGGCAAATCTAGACAGCATACTAAAAAGCAGAAACATCACCCTGCCAACAAAAGTGCGTATAGTCAAGGCCATGGTTTTCCCAGTTGCAATGTATGGATGTGAAAGTTGGACCATAAGAAAGGCTGAGCACCAAAGAATTGAGGCCTTTGAACTATGGTGCTGGAGAAGACTCCTGCAAGTCCCTTGGACTGCAAGGCGTTCAAACTGATCAGTCCTAGAAGAGATCAACCCCGACTGCTCTTTAGAAGGCCAGATCCTGAAGTTGAAACTCAAATACTTTGGCCACCTAATGAGAAGGAAGGACTCACTGGCGAAGAGCATGATGCTGGGAAAGATTGAGGGCAATAGAAGAAGGGGACGACAGAGAATGAGGTGGCTGGATGGAGTCACTGAAGCAGTAGGAGTGAGCTTAAATGGACTCCAGAAGATGGTAGAGGACAGGAAGACCTGGAGGAACATTGTCCATGGGGTCGTGATGGGTCAGAGATGACTTCGCAACTAACAACAACAACAGAAGAGACAGGAAGCAGCATTACAACTGATGTCTATAAAGACATCAAAGATGGAAACAGACATGGAAAACAAAGAGAGTCTTCCAAAAGATCTCTGAATTTTGAAGGAGATTTCAGCCTGAAATTGGTAGGCCAAAGGATGCCAATGGATAGACAGTAACTGATTCAAAGAAGATCAAACAGAGATGGAAGGAGTATACTGAAATTCTGAACAGAAAAAATGTCAACATCCAAGACATCTTAAAGAACCGATTGTAATAGAAGCAGTTAGATCAGTACTCCAGACATTTACCAAGCCAGGGAACTGAAGGAATTGATGGAATATCTACAGAAATATAGCAAGCAACAAAGGAAGAATCTGTAAAAATTTTAACCATTCATGATAGCACATCTAGAGAATGGATGGAGTGACCAAGAGATCGGAAAAGTTCAATCTATATGCCAATTCCAAAGAAAGGAGACTTAGCAGAATGTACAAATTATTGTACAGTATCACTTGCTAGCAAAATAATGCTTAGGATCATCCAACACAGATTATGCTCTATGTGAAAAGGGAGATGCCAGATATTCAAGCTGGTATTAGAAACAATGAAGGAACACATCATTATTGTCGATGTATGCTAGATAATTGAGAAAACAAAAGAATGCCAAAAAGAAGTCAATATGTGTTTCATTGATTATAGAAAGGCCCTTCATTATGCTGCCCATGTTAAGATATAGAATGTCTTTAGGAAAATGGGAATTACAAAACATCTCACTTTCCTCTTGGAAAATTTATACATAGTCAGAAAGCTGCAGTCCATACAGAAAATGGCAAGGTAGTCTGTTGCCAAGTTGGCAAAAGAGTGATATAAATCTATATGTTCTCTCCTTATTTATTCAATCAATATGATAAATAAACATTGGGGGAGGCTGGATTAGAAGAAAATAAGGATGGTTTTTAAAATGCAGGAAGAAATGTAAATAGCCTGCACTAAGCTGATAATGCTACTCTAATACCACATGCATATAACCTGCAAGTTCTAACAATGCAGATCAAGAATACAGTGAAAAATAGAATTAAGATTAAAGAATGAGAACAGTACAGAAACCAGCTTTAGAGCTGATAATGAAGATTTTGAAGTGGTAGATAGCTTCTGCCTTTAAGAATTGACTACAGATTGTCCTCAACTTACAACCACAATTGAGCCCAAAATTTCTGTTGCTAAATGAGACATTTGTTGAGTGAGTTTTGCCCCATTTTACAACCTTTCTTGCCACAGTTGTTGAGTGAATCATTGTAGTTGTTAGGCTAATAACATGGTTGTTAAGTGAATCTGGCTTCTCCATTGACTTTGCTTGCCACAAGGTTGCAAAAGGGGATCACATGACCCCGGGACACTGCAACCGTCATAAATATGAATCAGTTGCCAAGCATCTGAATTTTGATCACATGACTATGGAGATGCTGTGAGAAATGGTGCCATTTCAGTGCCATTGTAACTTCAAACAGTTATTAAACGGACTGTGGTATATTGAGGATTGCCTGAATTAACAATTAAGGAATCAGCAATCAAAAATGCACTATAGACTAGCATTTGGTAGGGTAACAATGAAGTTCTGGGAAAAGATATTCAGATTCTGTGACATGTTTGCATCTATCAAGGTCAGAATTTACAGTGTTTTCCTTGTGACATCCACCCCCCAAACTTTAAGTAGAAGTTTGCTCTTTTTCCTTTCCTATTCATTCCATGTTGACTTTGCTCTTCCTCTGCTATGAATGAGAAGAACTACTTTCTGATTCAGAATTATTTGAGATGGAGTTAAGGCTGAACTTGTGGGTTTTTTTCCTTTTCTTTTCCCACTGATTTCTGTAGCATGATTTACAGAATGAATTGAAAAGATTTCTGGAATTGCATAAAATGTTGGGGCAACAAGTAGTTTACCCCTACCATATATGGTTAATAGCATGGGTTCAGCCCTTATTCCTGCAGCAACTTCTAATATGGGAAGTATGTTTGAATAAAATGAATACTGAGCAAGAGGCCACACAAGGTCACAGATTCCATTTGGTGCAAACAAGCACATACACACACATACTGCAACCCTGGACAAATTTTGATGCTAGAAAGCTATTAGTGCCAGAACATTTTTTTTACATCTCACTCTGTTTTTGTCTTTATTTATGACTTCACTGCTGTTTCAATTATACATCCATAACATGCATTTAATACCCTGCCTAACTAATCCAAAAAGGGCTGTGCTGTAATTTAAGCATAAATTAAATAGTTCAATAAATCAGTTCCACCCCTCCCCTCCCTCCCCTCTTGCCATTCTGATACATTGCATGAAGACTCCCAAAAGGTTTTCTGCTGATAAAACAGTTTGTCTGGGGACTCTCAGAAAGCATACAATACTCTACAAAAGGAGGTGGAAAATCTGGTGTCCTCTAAAAATTTGGGGTGGAGTAAATCTGTTATGGCCCACTAATTCATAATCCAGACATATGAAGAAAACAAAGTGCATCTGAGAACAAGCAGGAATGTTTTCCAATTACAGGCTGGACATAATCCAAATCCCTCAAACTGCCAAACTACTGAGAATTATATTGAACTTGTACACAGTTGTGGGGCCAGTGGGGTTCTGCTTTCACACCTCATTTCTGAGTCCCCATAACTTAAGGTGGAATTTGTATGGTACATCCCGGTGCTTGGAAAGTATCCACCTACCTGAATGCCAAATCAGAAAGCAAATTATGTGGTGGGGCAAGAGATGAGTCCATACAGTGGTTGTATTCACACAATCAATATTGGTTTTATGAATCCATTTGGTTTTATGAATCTGTGTACTGTGTGAACCCCAAAACAAAATTAATTCAGGCATCAGATTAAGCATGTTGTGAAAACAGAAGTGAGAGACTGACTAAAATATTGCTAAGTGTCAAGCCTAGCCCAAGAATAATATAACACAATCCAGCCAAACTTCAGTTCTTTATTTGGCTACACCATATAGGCAGAATCTTGCTAGACCAAACTTATACTGCCTAACCCAGGGGTAGGCAACCTTGGCTCTTTTATGACTCGTGGACTTTAAATCCCAGAATTCCATGCTGGCTCGGGAATTCTGGGAATTGAAGTCCACAAGTCATAAAAGAGCAAAGGTTGCCTACCCCTGGCCTAACCTAACAGATATACCTTGGGAGAGTCTAGGGGGTGGCAATTCTAAATCTCTTGCTCTTCCCATGATCCAGCTCCAGACTATGCTGTTTGTTGTCTCACCCACACGCCTTTTTAAAAAATATGTTCCTTGTTCCTAGGAATCCAGTATGTTATCATAGTCCATGACATCACCTCCCCCTTCATAGACACATTCCATCACAGGAAGACAGTAAGTAGAAGGAGAGCAAAGCATGTATGCATTGGATGTAAGGGGAGTAAAGAGAGAAACTAAGGTGCTGCAGACAATAAAGGAGCGAGATAAGTTCATTTCAGGAGATAACAGAAAATATAAGTAGATGTGTAAAAGAGGGCAGTTATATAAATGAGTGGTCACCATCACCATATCTGATGGCTGTAAATTCCACTGTTTAATTCTGGAAAGAAATAGTCATTTTCTGACCCAGTCCTCTCATTGATCTATCAGCCAGCTCATCTGCCTGTTCAATTGATCAATCTTCCCAGCATCTTCCTTGCCTTCCTCCCCATTCAGTTGCCACCACAACACACAGTCTGCCCACCTTCACAATCTTCCCACAACTTCCCTGATTTCTTGCTTCAACTCAACACACACACACCATTGCTGTCCCAGTATACACTGCCCAATCTTTCCAATGTCTGCCTTCTCCATCCAGAATTCAAGTATGAAGCCTGCTCAGAAGCATATCTGTTATTTAGGGGAAACAGTGTGTTAGATCGCGCAGGCAGTAAGACACGAGTCGAGTGACAGTCAGCTCTTGGTTTATTGGCAAGGCATAAAGTAAATCCGGACTGACTCTCTGGGCCAGGGGAGCCCTCTTTTATGGGATTCCCCTGGCTTGTAATCACACAATTCCATTGGCTGGCAAGACCCTGTTGCTAGTTAGCCAACCAGCAACGGGCATGA